>NC_051318.1:30405511-30709749 GCF_015220235.1 Choloepus didactylus
CCTAGCTAGCAGAGGTTTTCCGGACGCCATTGGCCATCCTCCGGTGAAGGTACCCGATTGCTGAGGTGTTACCTTGGATGTTTTGTGGCCTTAAGACTGTAACTGTGTAGTGAAATAAACCCCCGTTTTATAAAAGCCTATCCATCTCTGGTGTTTTGCATTCTGCAGCATTAGCAAACTAAAACACTATGTCAATAAAGGAAAAGGGGAAAAATAACTGAAATTAGTAGAGATTAAAAAATCATGCACCTAACTGCAACTTACATAAATAGCTCATGTACTTCTAGATGACGTAAAGAGGGATCATATATAATACAGTGATCTGTGAAATGCTATTAGAAAATATAACTATGTGAGAAAAGTTTGCAGCTTTCCCTGTATAGAGATATTCTACAAATAGTTTTGAATTTCTAATAGTTTACTTGGGAGATCACTAATAAATTTTTCAAGAGAAAATAATAAGTGGAAAGTGCAGAACATATAGGAATATTTCCAAAAGAATGAAAGAATGGAGTTGTGGGTGCATGTGTTTATGTTTCAGTGGGATATGCATAATATATAGGAAAATTTTGGTTTTAAATTTGAATCTTTCATTTGAGCTTTTGAACTTGTTTCTCAAAGGACAAGTCACATTAAAAACTTTAAATTATGAAAGTCAGCTCCTCATGGGTTACTTTTTGGGGATAATAATTCTTGTGGACATATGGAAAATGATTTTTTGAGACATATAAGTCTATATCTGATAAAATGGATTTAGCAGAAACTTTCCAAATATTCACCTTTTGGCTGAGACTAAGCCTGGAGAGTTTAAAACCCAAAAGGAGAATTTCTGAGAAAGTTATGAATGAATGGATACTAGTTTATTATGGAAATGCAATTGTAACCAGGCACTATAATGTGTCTAGACATGCAAGGCTTCATTGCCAAAAATGAAGTATTTGAGCTTTAAAAGAAATCCTCATGGAAAGTGCACAAGATGTTACATGGTGAGAATTCTACCAAAGGCCCATATGTGCTTCTGTCACCATTTGGAACTTGTTCCCTTTTAGAAAGGAATTCTTATGGGTATGCATAAAGAAACACAGGTCTGAGAGAGAAAAGTACCATGCAAAGAAAACTGATTTTTAAAAATCTAAAGATTATTGTAATTTATGTTTTGTTTTATTTTGTCTAAGGGTATTTGACAAAGCAATTGCTATGTGATGATTTTTAGAGAATCTAGTCAGTGATAAATTTAGCAAAGGTAAATTTCCCTGACATATTTTTCAAAAGATTATACTGCAATTCTTTAGAGATTCTTAGAGGTTTCAGAATAAAATCCAAAGTGAAATGCTCTTATAAGTCCACAAATATGACAAGTCATAAAGGAATGCCCGATGATTTAGAAAAGAAATAATTCCAAAAGTACAGTGTCTAATGGAAAAAATGAAAATTAATGCTCACTTTAAAAAATCCTCATAGCAGTAATCAATGTCTGATTAAATTTTGAGAACACCTGTAAGACTATAGTTCAAGGAGTTGATTTTCTGGCAGTCAGTTCTCTGAGGCTCCAACTATTAAAAATCTGTGTGTGTGTGTGTGTGTGTAAGATATCCAACAATCTAGTTCACTTCCAAGCACTTATTTTTATAAATGACTTTATAAAGCCTGAAAGAATTATTCTCCAGTGTTTTTAGAACCATTTCCAGCAGTATGTCTCCAGAGTCAAATAGAGCTGTCTTCATCATTTTTACATATAGACTTCCTCAAACACTAAAAAGAATGATAATCGCCTAATTATAAATTCACTGTTAATATAGCCTTAGAGCTGAGAACATTTCACTCCAGTAGTTAATTTAGTCTGTGGTAAATTCTCACTGTTATTTAATGTCATTTATCACCTGCTGTTTTGTCTTACTGTGAACATCCTGCCTGCCCCTTACTGTCTACAGTACATGGACCTTCTGTGACTTTAATGTACTCAGAACAAAGGCTCCAAAGTGCTTCTATCGGGAGGATTTTGGCAACTTGCCTTAGATATATTCAAGCCATTTTGCTGCCTGTCACTCAGTGCTGTACAAATTGAACTCAGAGGAGAGGTAAAAAGGGTCTATGAGGCATTTTTTTTCTGGGAAGAATATGCTAATAAAGCGCCATCAGCAGGAAGCAGGTTGTGTCTGAAAGAGTTTTGTCAACTCTGAATTAATTTTGTGTGTTAAGAAACACGGGGGTGCTTCTAGAGCCAGTCTGTGGTAATTAATCCTTCCTGTTTCTGGAAGAACAGATCTGTAATAAATGCAGCCCAGATTTAACAGATGTGTGCACACAATGTCTGCTTTATGAGGGGTAAAACAAAATGATGGGTACAGAACAAAAAAATGTTGATTTTAAAAATTAAAACAGGATAGAAAGCACGAAGCTTGGAATTCCCAGAGTTTATGCAAATATAGTATTCCTTTAAATGTTCACAGAAACGTGGTTTTGAAACATCTGTCCACAGGGTTGGATGCTGTGAAGAGACTGAAAAACACAAATGTTTCTTGTTCTTTCAAAAATTGAGTAAAAAAAATGTCATAAAGACATAAGGTGTGGGATAGGGTCTGCTATATCGAGGTGTGGTTGGAACTGGAACCAAATAAGGAAATGGTGGGCCCATTCTGAGATAAAACTCTCATTATCCCCTCTCATATTTTTTTCCAAAATGTATTATGGAGGAAAAATTAAAATTTTATCATCTGTAACTATGAAAATAATGTAGCGGGGTGATTTGAATGTTGTCTCTGTTGATGGAAAACTTTTGCTTTCGAAATTGGGCATGCAAATTTTGCTACTAATGCTGACATTTGATATATTCAAATACTAGTTCCACATAAAGGTGAGTAAGGGTAGGTTGACATGGTATTCATTTAGACAAATCCATACTGAAAAAACATTTTCAGTTCAGGACTACCAAAGCAGTCTAGCCCATTAGCTCTGTGCCTCCCTTTCTTTTTCTTTCCTTTCTTTCTTTCTTTCTTTCTTTCTTTCTTTCTTTCTTTCTTTCTTTCTTTGTTTGTTTGTTTGCTTCCCTTTCTTTCTTTTCGGATATTTCTTTTCTTTCTTTCTTTCTCTCTCTCTTCTCTCTCTCTCTCTCTCTCTCTCTCTCTCTCTCTCTCTCTCTCTCTCTCTCTCTCTCTTTCTTTTTTTTATTTTTTGTCATCATCGTTGTTCCTTCTATCTCATTGAGCTACTCCTGCCAAAATGGCTAGGAAGCAGGAGTTTGACATGGATAAATTAAAATGGAATAATGAAGAAAATGCCCAGGCAGTAGATGTTTTAACCAGATTTTAACATAACTTTTTCTTCTATTACGAAGATATCTTAAGTGTATATTTAAAGATTCAAATTCAGAATTTTAGGGTCTAATATGAAAAGCATATAATGAAATCCAGCTCTTGTCATATTGACTATAGCTTGTCAAGTAGAGGAAATAAAAAATTAAAAAAAAAAAAAAACTTCTTTAACTGACTTTCAATGAAATGCCTTACTTAGCAGAAAATAACATTTCCTTTAGGTTTTTGCAATATTAACAAAGGAAAAGTGATTTGTAAAAGTCTGTGTTAATTAACCCTTTCAATTCCTTTAAATTCCACATCATTGTCATGTAGGAGTCTTCTACTCCAAAGAATTTCAATTTTGCCACATTGTTTTTACCAGAATATTTAGTATGTTATATGAAAGTTCTTTGGTAAGCTGCCGTCACTTTACTTAGGGTGTTTATCAAAGTTAGTCATTTATCTATTGTACAAAATTGTTGGAATATTTCCATGAAAAAAAAAGACTAGAAACAACTTGTAGCTCTATTGCTCCTTAATAGACCTGCCCATTTTAAGTATTACAGTCTAGTTAATGAGACCTTCATATAGTACATGCCTTTTTCACTATGTGTTGTCTATAGCTTATTACTAAGTGAAGGCTTAAACTACCTCCAGAGTTAACTGGAGAGTTTGGAAAACATTTTTTTGTTTTGTTTTGTTTTGTTTTGTTTTGTTCTCAAATTGGATATTACATCATTCAAATGTAATGAAATTCTATATGCTCTATTTTAAAATTAGATTTTGATAGCTGCAAAAAATGGTTTTAGAAGAATCCAAATTTTTCAGTGAAATTTTAGCTGCAAAAGCAACTTTTCACTTTTCTATACTCCATTAATTTTATGATACTCTTGAAAGCTCTGTTCATTCATCTAGTAAGAATATTTTGAAAGTCTACTTTGTGCTAAAAAAATCTTTCTAGACACTAGTGATACAAAAGTAAATAAAATCATTACCTGCCCTTAGGGAAGTGACAGTGAACTCTGGCTCTTCTGGGTATTTTACATTTCACTTATAAGATATAATGAAGGGATTCAAGGCAACCTCAATGGCATTGCATTTCTCCATTTCCCATCATATGACTTGTGTTTCAGACTTTCAGAGTTTTCTAGGAATAACTTTTAGGTTTATTTTATCCTTATTCCTCCTGTAATGTAACATTTGGGAATTGACTTAGGATGGGAGGGCAAATTGGAGCTGGCGAGCAGAATTTCTAATACAAAATGAATCAAGTGCTGTCACCCCAAAAAAGTCTGAGACCATACCTGGTCTTTGTTTCATGAGTAACCATAGAGTATTGTTCTCCATAAGATATCTGTCCCCTAAAATATTATCTTCTTCAAAGACTACTATTCAAAACTGTACTCTGATATCTGGAAAACACCTAGTGTTGCTTAACGTAAGTACATCCTTCTTCCTCCTTGAAGTTATTCTCTATCATAAGGCTCCAAACAAACTTAGAACTTATATTCATTTATGAGAGTTAATGAAGGATCAAAAAGTCATGGAATAACCAAACAATTTTTTATTATTAAAAATGTTTAAGATAAATATTCAAGGACTACTAGGAACATTTTAGAACACTGAAAAGCTAGGTTTCAAGTTTACATTTTCCAAAAAAATTAGAGAAAAACATATTCAGATCTGGGCTAATAGTTTTAAATTTGAAAATTTTTTAGTCCATGTTGACTTGATTTTAATTGATTCATGCACCTCCAGAAAGTATATGTAGCTTTCAACATCTCCTCCTCTCTGTATGTATATCACTGGACTTGCTATTGCCTGTTACATTTAAACTGACATTGCCTAGAATATAAAATTGAAATAGCTATTTTTTTCAAAATGGCTGGTAGAAATTCGTTTCAACAACTCTGCTAATTCCTTGCACATCTTCAGCTAATGGTAATAAACAATGTCACATGAAATCTTCAAAATGTTTAAAGATGGAGACAGAAGGTGGCCTCTCCAAATTGTTATTAACAAAAGTAATAACAATATTGTTATTAAAACCTCACAGTCCATCAGGGAATAAGTCTAAGAGAGTTAGTAAATCTGTCAAACGTTCATTATTCTGGACTCCTGCTTAGGAATATTCTCAGATCCTAACGTGGCACTGCTGTGCGTAATATCCCCCGGGCAATTGCATAAAACAACAGTGGTAATGAGCTGTGCAGAAACGTGCTTATCTCTTTTCACCCATCTCACTGGAGCTGGGATAACATGTACTAAATGAAAAGAAATCTTTAGGAGGTTAACAAATCCCAGATACAAAATTAGGGAGGGCTTTGGCAGTTTTTGAAGAATTACCCAAAATTTGATTCTGTAACAAAAACATGCTTTCCATTCATATGCAACCTCCTTCTCCTGTCCACAAACACCAACTCCAACCCACTCCTCTTCAGTATAAATCAATTTGTCGGGGCAATTGAGCACCTATGTGGTGGGATGTTCCTGGTAATTAAGGTTTATAACTGCGGCTGTTTTTGTATCTTGGCTTTTAACCCTACGTTGGTAGGGGAAGCCATCCTTAAAACATCTGGGTGCCTTGCTGAAACAATAACATAGTTTCTGTAGTAATCTTGCATAATTTCTGGTGAATAGTAGGGTACATTTAAACAGTTCTAATGGAGTGAACAATACTGTTTTAAAGGGCTTTGATCATTACTTATCTTTCAGCTGATTATAGGAATCTTGTTGGAAGCGTTCAAAGGATTTTTAATTTTGAATCTCTTTATGTCTTCAACCTAGTGATGACACTAATTTCCCCTATTGCCTGTGAAAGGAAGCATAGTTTTGTCCTCAGACGTTTTTTGTTCCCTGTGTCATGTCTTTTGTGTATGCAGATGGGGCTGATTAATTCCAAGGCCTTTGCCACATTAAAAAATAATTTAAATAACTAGACATGGTAAAGACAACCAAAGTGTTTCTGTTCAAGGAAAAAAAATACCACTGACAATATAAATATATATATTCATTTTTTAATTTCTTCTAAACAAAAATAATATATCATCATCCATTTACAAATATCTTTATATCACAGAGATTGTAAGTTTTTCTGAATTAACCACCTTTTCCTTTTTCTTCTCTTTGATATTCACTAAAAAGGGAATAAGCAATGTTCATTCAACATATTTGAAATAAATGGAAAGTGCTATAAAAAGAGACAGGTAACCCTACATCCCCTAAGGCCATACCTTACAGATCAAGATCATTGTTTATGAGTAAGAAAAACTCTGAAGAAAATGTAGCATTTGAGGTTTTTCTTTAATTGTTATCAAAAGAAAGAAAAAGAAATAAACATCTTACGTAAGATTATTTTCTAGAAACATGAAAACCTGCCTCCTTCAGCAGGTGTCTACAGTTGACTTTCTTCTGATTTTTAACATTATGTGGTTTTTGAATTATTTGTTTAAGGGTATTCATATAACAAAAACTATAAGCTTTAATAGAATGATTGATTACCTGTATACAGCAGACATTTGTTCTATTATTGGCTTTTGAGTATCTAAACTCACCACCTTCACCTGGCAAACCATATCCCTTGTGGGGGAGTTCCTTGTTTTGTATAGTCTTGGCAGGAGATTGTTTCTATGAGTTTGCTGCCCTCTGTGGCCTTCCACAATGGACAGGTGTTCATCTGATCTTGGTTAGTGGGGGTGGGGGTGGGGGTGGGGATAGGTGCTTGACCTAAACCCTGCCAATCAGATGCTTGGTTTGTACTAGGACTTTGAGTCTTGAGCTAGTGAAACAAAGATCAAGGGGCAGTACAGAGCTCAGAGATGCTGTGCAGTAGAAGCTGCTGCCAATGGGCCAGCTGTGACTCACCAGGGCTTCCTGCTCTCAGGCCCATGTCACACTTAGTTCCTCTCCATGCTCCAGTCTTTGATTTCTGAAATGTTTCCAAAGAAATAGGCTTATTTAGTGGATATTGCTAGATTCAGTTTTGGGGTTTTGGTACTTCAAAAACAACTCAACAATTGATCACTTTGGTAAGATTATAATAGGAAGCTGAGCTATTTTAATGGCTTTTCCTTCTACTGGATTGTTGTTTAATAAAGGTATACTGAAAGTATGATTTGTGCCACAATTTAATACAAATCACTATAGTGGAACATAATGGAAATATTGAAAAATAGTAAAAAAAAGTTCTATGAATTCTGGACAAATTTTCACAATAGTATTATAATTTAAATTATTGGTGTAATTTGGCAATTGAAGATGAACTCAGAGTTGAGTAAAGGCCCAAGCAGGTGCTCCAGAGGAGACTGAAGTTCAGGATCAAGACTTGGAAACTAATCAGTTATTGTTGTGGATCTTTCTGACTGAAAGTGTGTCTATGGACCATCAGCATCAGCATTGTCTGGGGGCTTTTTACAGCTGCAGAATCTTGGGCATTACCCTATACCTAGTGAACCAGTAGCTCCATTTAACAAAATGCCCAATTGACTCGTGTGTACTTCAAAGCTCTCAATCATGGTCTAAATCACATAATCCAAATGTGGTCTGTATCATCTGATGATGCTTAGCTAGAATTGTAGCTTCCAAGCCAGCATGCACAGGAAGTGGCATTAGGTAGACATAAAAAAATATAAATAGTCATGCTTCTTTCTCTCCTTTTTGTATTTTAATTTAATTAATTAATTAGTTAATTATCTTACTGGCATAATTGTAATTTCTTTATGAAATACTATACAATAAATATCTTATTCTCGGCATTTCTCTTCTGACCTTATATCACAAAATAATTCACTTCACGATTAATATTGAATATAATTTTGTGATACTGAGGAGATGTTAAGAAGTAATCTGCTCTGCTCTCAAATCTAGAATTGCTTTACTGGTGCAGAGTTGATTTCAGATGTACTCACTCTGGCAGGCACAGGAGCAATGCCCTTCCTCTATCTGTTTGGGTCTACGTGGCTAGTCACAGCAGTAAAACAGGAGTGGAAGTGACCGGCATCACTTCAAGGCCTGTTCCCTCCAGGCTCTCTCTTTGTTCATAGCTAGATTAAGGCAGAGGATACAGCTGACTCTACAGGAGATCTTAGGAGTCAGCAAAGAGTAAGAACAGCAAATCTCCTACCAGCCTAAAATGGTCATGGAGCTGAAGTGAGAAATGAATTTTTGTTGGGTGAAGCCACTGGGATTTCAGGGTTAATATGTTAGTGCCATGCAACTTCCCTAACCTGGCCAATACTACATCCAACCTCCAAATAAATATAATCCACTGGGAGTGCAGAGAGGATGGACTAAGTGTGGACTTTAAGAATATCTTCATGATGAAGGGAAATTGCAATGAACTTTGATGAAGGAGTTGCAATCAACCTACTTTTGAATATTCTCAATAGGCCTGTTGCACTTTTGTACCATAGTGCATTCATCAGATGTTTCCTGAAGCCTAGCGTGCCTTTCCCTATATTAAATGCCGAGAAATCAAATGCTACTTTGTTAGAAAGCCTATCCTGTGCTCCTAGTAATAGTCATCATTTTTAGGTTAGCATGATATATCACTTTTATAATTATGGAACTTATTTCATGTGTTTCTAATAGCTAGTTGTTTACAATATTGTCTCCTTGTCTAGCTTGATATTTCTGTGAGGTTAAAGATCATATCCTTTGGATATTTCTTTGCTCCATGGCACTTAAGAAAACATTTGTGCATGGCCATTTCATCATTTATTTACAAACTCAAATGTGTAGTACCTATGAGTCAAGCACTGTAATGGCCTGGGGATCAATACATGTGAGTCTAATTGAATCACAATTTTCTAGATAGTGAGGGAATGGCATCATGGGCAGATGGAAAGCATTAAGAGTATAGGGCTAGCATTATGCAGGGACAGCTTGGTGTTTCTATCTGGAAGATTGAGTACATTTAGAGTTATAGTGGCAGATGAGCATAGAGTGTTCAAGTAGAACAATTTGGTAGAAAGTCTTGAATGCTGAGTAGCATAAACCTTAGTCAGGAAGAGAAATCATCTAAGCTCAATAGTGTAATATTTGGCCACCAGAAAACTCACAGCGATAAAATACATAACTATATAATGCAACTAATTTGTCTCTGTTTGTGAAAAGTATATGGTGTCTAATGTCAAATTATTACTCAATGTCAGGGCAATAATCCCAATTCAGCAAGCCTACAGTCAGCTGCTACTTTGTTATTTAGAAGCTCTGTGTGTGTATGTTATATGTGTGTCTGTGTGTGTGTATATATATATATTTAGTGTGTGTGTGTATACACACATATTTTTCCCTAAGTTTTCTTAGCTTTACAGATTGAGCAAAATTTTATCTGCAGGGGTTAAAGAATACTGAAATTTAAAAGACATTAATTTCAGTCCTTTAAGGTGATGTTGCCCCATGGGTGGACTACAAGGAAAATCCTGGCTTTGTGCCTGATTTCCTTTCATTGCTGGGAATTCCACTTAACACCCTGCCATGACCCTCTGCAGGTTTGCTCGGCTGCCTTAGTATGGATATGTTTCATGTTGAATGGCTTTTGGCAGTCCAAGTGGTTCCATAAGGAAACATAATACCTGCATGGCAGAGACCTATGTGGTTTACACTGGTATGGTCTGGTTTCACATTCAAACCTAGATGGTGTTTTTACTGACAGACAACTGGAACTTTCATTGAACATGCCAATATCAAGACCATTATGAAAAAAAATTGATCAAAGGTAAATATTTTGAAAGAAAGTCTTTTTTAAGGTAACATGGGTAGTTTCCATGTTTAGATTATGTTACGTTCTAATTTTTATGAAAACTAATAATAGATTTTTAATTTATAAAAATGTGGATATTTACAAAAATTATGAACATTTGAGGGAAGCATTTAATAATGCCCAAAATGGAATTTCATTGAAAGACTAGAATACAATATTTCAAAATATTGATTTTATATATACCAATCAAAAAATATATAAAATTCCACATGCTAATAACACTAATCAAAACATCAACCCCCATTACACTTCTTTATTCGTTGTATAATGGAGCGCCTGTTTGTCCTGCCCTGCTTGGTAAGTCCTGGGATTGAATACTTTTATACAAATATTACTTTTTTTTTTCACTAGAAAGCACTATATATAAATGAGGAGGCAAATGGATAGATCATGCTGTATTAGCATTTATGCTTCCTGAGATCAGGAATTATACATTCAATTCAGGGCATTTATAATAGCAATAATTAAAATTAACTTGAATTCAGTTATAAATGTCTTTCTTTTAAAAAAATTATAGCACTTACTGTTTTATTTATAAACAAAATCTTATTCTGAAGTAAACAACGAAAGAGAATCTGGCTTTTATCACAGATGGTAAAGGTAAATCTAAACAAGTTAATGAGGCTTACCCAAAGTCAAGAGTTATCAGACAATGACTAAAACCATATCCCTTCTCTCCACTGATATACACCACTTGGAAGACTTCAAGTTTTATTGCATACATTTGCATTTGGAATTGACATTTTGCTACATGACATGTATTTCTTGCCTGACATCTTTTGTCTTAAAACATCTTTTCAGGTACATCCTTTAGAATACTAAAGCATCGTTATCTTTATAGATTCCAGAATCTTCAGCAATCTTTCTATATTACCCTATTGTTGTTTAAGCAACTTTTAGCCTAATTCTGCCTACAAACTTGGGGAAGCCAAAGAACTCTTGCCCTGGCCACTTCAGGATACACTTAGGACAGCATTATGCTATACTTATATAATGTATCTATGGCCTCTTGGAGGTTATTTTCCACAATAAACCAGGCAATTTGTTTTGAGGGGCACATTATTCAAACCTTACTTGTATCCACCATCTCTTAAATCATTAACCTGAATTTCACCCATGAAAGCAAATGAAACCTAAAACTATATTGTCTTTTGGTGAGGGAAACTATTTTAATTCTGTACAATCATCTATTTAAAAAAAAATTATAAAATGAGAGAGGAAATACTAAGTATGCTTGTCTGTGGGGCTAGCACCATCAAAGAAAAACTTTGTCTCCCTTTTTAATCAGAGGTAGCAAAGCTTAGTTTTACAGTGGTCAAATTATTTAGTCATAATAAGCAGGAACTGGTTAATAGCACAAACTGGCTATGGGGATCTGAGTTTTAAGACCAGATATGCTGCACATGCCCTGCTTCTTTGGTGAAGATGAGACATCTTGATGTCCATCAGACACTGGAATTCTCTAGCTCCAAATCTTAGTGCTACCCCCTTCCCAGCTGTATTGTTCTCTCTTTTCAATCTTGACCCTACTCCAGCCTTTCACATTAGCTCACTTGTACTTTTATTTCTCCTATTTGAGTAGTTGGCCCCTTGCCATACCTCTCTAAATTAGTTTCCAGTATTATTTTAGTATACTGGTCTTGGCTAACCTGCTTCAACCCTGAGAAGTCACATTTGATCTGTTTTTCTTGGCACCATCTCCATAGAGGAAAAAAAAAATAGAGGGCCATTTCTACATTAAGAAAAGGAGGTTTACAAAAGAGAGTTTAGCAGCTTGTGTGAGAGAAGTTTATGTTAGTATCTAAGATTAAATAGTGATTAGAATTGACAGTAAACATTTGAAAAATTTTGCCCAAGGTGACAAATATCTCTATCTTTGGGGAAATGAAAAACTGAATTGAGGATTTTCTGAATAAAAATATTTACTGAACACCTATTACATGGAGCTCCTGGAGATAAAAATTCAAAGGTAATGTTCTCACTCTTGGGTTGGAGTTCTTATTTTGCAGAAAGTATCGTGCTACATAAGAGAACTTAAAATGTGAAGAACAGATTTTTTTTTTTTTTTTTTAATTGGGGAACCTTGAGGCATTTTCTGTGAGCTCTTCAAGAATGTTGAATTGATGACTAAATCACAAGGGAACCTCTGTGGCTTATTCTGAAAATGTCCAGAGGGTCACGGGTGTCCAGGATGAACAAGAAAAGATAATGCCAAATACTCAGCAGAGTCCACATACAGGGAAATGATACTTGGAGCACAGCAGAGTGTGTGGACATGCTGACAGCTCATGGAGGAGTCTCTTAAATTTCCTTCTGAGAAAATCAAATTTACCTGAGAAATCTTTCATGTGGCGATGTCACCACCAAGCTAATGGGTTGCCCATGGGGAAGCTTTCTTGATTTAGAACATGACAGCACCATGAATTAATCTAAGTTCTTTATGCTAAAGACATCTTGAATTGTGAGTAAGCCAGGTAGACATCTTAAGAATGTGGTTACATAGATAATAAATTCTGTAGAAACAAAGAAACAGAACAAAATTTTGTAACTTGTGTTTCCCAAACTGAAACATCTGTGAGTGAACATAGTATAAAATAGTATTTGGGGAGCTGTAATCCTAATCCAATGGAGGTTCTAGGTTTCTTCAAAATTCTTTCAAATAATTTTAGAACTCCCTAGGGAATGTGTCTTTGGAAGATCTCTTTTGTACTCCTCAAGCTAGTCCTCTTCTTTTCTCTATTGCATTTGCTATTTTTCCACGCTCCCTCTGAACTGCTGTGGTGATATCTCTCCCGGTTCTAAAGTCTGCATTAGAACCTATTCCACTTATATGTATCAACTGCACATTTGCCACTGTCCAGCAAGGGAGGCACCATTGCCAAAGTCCAATCTAATTATGGCTACTGCTGTCTACAGACAGTTGCTGCGGCCAGCCAGTATCTGTGTTGAAGCTTATCTTGTGTGACGTCCAGATGAGAAATCTTTCCTGCTGATGGATGCTCACACAGCTGTTGCCAGAATCACAGGCATTGCTTCCTATTGTCACGGACACACCTACCTTCCATTGATGCAGCCAATTTCACCCTCCCAAGGGGATTTTGGTTTTCACTGTTTACTTTCAGTTTTTACTGTTTTATTGTTCTTGTTGTCTGTTTGTTTGTTTTGCATTGGGAGTATGCTGAATACTCCCCAAACGTATCAGCTCCTAAACCTTGGAATCTGTAAATGTTGCCTGATTTGGAGAAAGGGTCTTCGCAGGTGTGATTAAGTTAAGGATATTGAGATGGGAAGATTATCCTGGATGATCTAGGTGTGCTGCAAATGCCATCACAAGTGCCCTTATAAGAGAGAGGCAGAGATTTGACACACAAAAAAAGAGAAGGCTGGTGAACCAGCACAGAGATTTTGCCAACAGCTACCGAAGCTGGAAGAGGCAATGCATGGATTTTTCCTAGAGCTTCCTGAGGGACGTTGGCCTTGTTGACACCATGATTTTAGTCCAGTGATGCTGATATTGGACTTCTGGCTTCCAGGAGTATGAGAGATTCGATTTTTGTTGTTTTGAGCCACTAAGTTTGGGGTGGTTTGTTACAGCAATCAAAGGAAACTAATACAAGTGCATAGTCCAATACTATAACCCAAGCACGTATTCATAGAGGCAGAAGCTGGTTAAAGCTGGACCTCTGCTAGCCTTTGATACCAGGTTGTAAAAGAGAAGATACATTTCCAGTTTCTATTGTGAATTGAAAGTTATTCTAGGATAAAATTTCAGCCTAATAATATAAGAGGCAACCATGGAAAATTTATTTCAAAGAGTATCACCAAATAAAAATGATAGGCATAATACTTGAGTCTTTACTGGTCTTTACTGTCTTTCAAGAATAATTACTGGTAATGCAGATATAAAAAACAAGAAAAGTAAATAAGCAATATATATAAATGTTTGGGGAGAACCAAGAGAAATTATTATCATCACTGTGGACTTACGGACTGCTTATTTTGAAACTCAGAAAGGATCTGTTGTTTGTAAAATAAATAAATAAGTAAATAAATGCTTCCAGGAAATGAACTCTAAAAACAATCTCAATCCCACATCAGGAGAGAATCATTGTCATCTATCAATACTGTAATTGACTGCTGAGTGCTGGGCACTGCATGGAACACACAAAGAAAGCCTCTTTCTTCAAGGACTTTGTCTAAATGAATGTAACATATAAATATATAAAATACCCTTAAAGGACAGAGAAATTTTTTACAAAGGAAGCAAAAAATATTCAGCATTACTCCTCTGCAGGAATAATTGGTCCTCTGCAAGACCCAGACCTGCCAATGTTTACACACAGAGCAGACTGACACTTGTGCATTGCCTGGCTGGAGCAAACCAGGAATCTGTGACCTTATCCTCCCTGTTTCCACTCTTACAGCATTGCTTTGTAAGAGTTTGTAAGAGTTGTTTGGACGAAGTTTCTCTGGTAATCCCATCTGAAGTGTCTGGAGAATTAATGGAAGGCTTTATGGGGTGTGGTACCAACTGGACAAAATGAGATGGGTTTCCCTGGGGAGAGAAAGCCTAGTCTAATGTGCTGGTCTCTATAACCTAATGTAGAGGCTGAGCTCTGAAATTTCAGGTTCTCCTGGCTGTGTGTGTGTGTGTGTGGGGGGGGGGGACAAAAATGGACCCAAAACTGGTTAGTCTCTGTGCAAGAGCAGGGAAAATGAGAGGGGGGAAAAAAGCTCCTCTCCATACCTCTTTTGTACAGCTAATGTCCTTCTATTTAAGAGTCAGATTCATTGATCATTTCAGGGAAAAAATAAATCTTTGAGACTACTCTGCTAATATAAAAATAGTGAGGAATATGGATGCCACATATAATCAGATTGGAGAGTGACCGGGGAAAAAGAATTTCAGCAGAATAATGGCTGTGGGTCTTATGCTGAGGACATAGAAAAACCAGGGAGATGCTGCAGGCTCAGAGACTCTCAGGGTGTAAGGGCCCTCCCAGAGGAAATACCATTAATTCTGCACTCTCAGGGGCAGTAGAGAAGCATCCTGGAGAGACTGCAGGGAATTGCGAGACTTTAAATTACTACCATTTCCCTGTTTTACCTATATTCTAAAAATTATGTCTCATATATAGTATGCAGTGTATAATGGAGTTTGCCATCCTTTTAGCAGCACTTGTTTTCTGATTCATGCTTGCAGAGAGAAAACTGGAGACTCCCTGGGTTATCCAAAGAAAGATTGAGTCTCTACATCGGTGCTTGAGTTAAGCAAAGGGTAACAGCTTCTTGGAAGCATCTGGGTTCTTTGGGCTCTGGCTATCCCTGACAGAGAGGATACTTACCCAGATTGGCAAGGCCTCCTGGGAAGTGGGTGAAAATACCCAAATAATAAAGGAAATACTTTATTTTCTGTGGTCCGTCTATTTCATGCTGACCACAGTAAATGGGAGTACCACTGGGGAATTCAGGGAGAAGCTTGCAATTTCCCCCCACTTGTCCCCAGGGAACCCTTTACTTTTCAGCAGTTGGGATGTAATTCATTTAAAAATATGAGCAACCTGGGCACCAAACTGTGGTTCTGAGAAACTCAGAAGTGGTGAATGTCTAGTTTAATTTCCTTCTATGCACATGAAAAGCCAATGGCATAAAAAATCTAACATCTTGTGATGAAAAGCAAGCAAACCTTTTTTTTAAAAAAAAAAATTCATTAAGTCCATGGAACCTGTATCAATGCTTGAAGGGTGGGCTGAGGAATGTGGAGAGTTCAAAGTGTGATGAGTCTCCAAGTCATTTATTGCTACAGTCGCATCTAGCAAAGTGAAGGAGAAATGTTTGGCATCCTCTCTACTTAAGACGTTGTATTACCATAAGTACTGTTTATTACATATTCACAGAGCACTTGTGTATCATAAACAATATGGACAGAATTTATGGGAGTCTCAACCCATTAGAGATGTTATTCAAGCAAAAGTTCCAATTTGGTCATCTTGGGCATGGATTTGGGGAACAAAAATAAGACTGAAAAGCCGTTGTTATATTTACCTTCTTGAGAATTAGTAGTAGTGATTTTCCTAGAGCACAGAATAAACAGTTCATGTATGAAATCTAAATTTGCTCTTGGAGGAGCGTCAGGTATAAATATTCCTCTCATCAAGTCCTTTTTACATAGTTTTGGAAATGTCTTATCTCATGCATTGATCATTCACTTTTATACTAAATATTTACTGAGTATCTATTATATACCAGATGCTAAGCAGATGCTAGGTTTTGCACTAGGGGTATTAAGGTGAGTAAAACAAAGGATCTTCCTTTAAGGGACTCACTCATAGGAGAAGCAATAGGATCATGAAAATAATTACAATTTAACATGATATGTACTGCTGACAGAGGTAGACCCAGTTGAGAATGCACACATCTGATTTTGGATGTGCAAGGGAGAAAATGGCTTCACAGAGGAGGAGAAATTTCAGACCCACCTTGAAGGTGGCTTACAAGGCAGCTAAGGACATTCAGGGCAGTGGGTATCATAAAGTTGCCAAAGGAACATCAGCCCGCTTGTCACTGCAGTTAGTTAGGTATGTTTGCAATGAAAGAGTGTGTGCAAAAGTGGCAACAGAAGAATGTGAATCTCTAGGCAGAGAAAGATAAGGAAGGACCTCATCTGGCTTGCTAAGAAATGTTTACTTGATTGTATCAGCAGATGTTTTAGAAAGGCTCTTGAAATAAACAAGGTGCAAATTTCGGATTTTGATAAAGGGCTTGTCAGTTACTTAACCTCTCTCATTTGCTCATTTCTTCATTTGGAAGATTGACATAATAATACTATCATTTGAGATTAAATGAGAAGATTTAATATTTTAACATTAAAATGTTTTAACACCTCTTAACATTAAGAGATTAAAAGTATGTTCAAGGCTGAAAGTTGCATGTGGTGCCTAGTGCACTTCCTTTTTCTTCTGTCTTTCCACTTCTATTCACCTTCTTTACCCAAGTCTCCCTTTTCTCTAAAAGCCTCCCCTGATTTTGTTTTCTTTCTTCATATTCCTAGTGGCACAAGCTGGACTTGAGCAAATATTTGATGATTGATTAAATATTGATTGTTCTGTACCTGAGTCAAAAATAATATTCCAGTGAGTGGATTTAAGAATGTAAGCAAAAAAATATTTGAAAAAGATCTGAACAAGGGACAAGAGTAAATGTAGAGATTTGCAAATATGTAAATAAGACAAATGGAGTTTAAGTTATATTCTGAGGGTTCAACATTAGATGTAAATAAGATTTCCTAAAAAAATAATCTCTGAACATAAAACTGCTTTATACAAGGAGTATTGTTGTTTAAGTTCAGATTAGCTTGTTTGACGACTGGTACTTGAAATGTCCCTCATTCTGTAAATTTTTTACTACTTCTCCTTCCACAAAAGAGAAACCAGACCTGAAGTTGGCCCTTGGGAGCCAGGCAGTCTTCATGTGAGTTATATAAACCACCTCACTACAACCAAAATGGTATAGCAACTGTATTATTCTGAGGGTAAAATGTGAAATGTATTCTTAACAGCAGTCATTTATTTTAGTTGATTTAATGCAGTTTTCACCCAACTTTCTCTAAAGTGAAATATGTACATTCCAAGATGAGATGATGATATAAATGGTATATTTAATTAATTTATGTGTATCTTCATTTGATCAAAATTTTACTTTTTTAAGTAGAAACAGATGAGTGTTTTTTTAGAATGACTAATTTTTGGAAGTAAAAGTAACATTTTAGCAAAATAAAAACAGACCTCAAGTGCTTGAAATGTTTGCCTCCAAATTTTGAAATAATTCCAAACATGGCAAAGGACATTCTCCCATACAGAAGTAATATGTTGGTATGTTTCCCATTAATGTTATTGGGATCTAATTTCTAACACCCTGCCTAATACCTCAGTTACATTTTCTTATTTATGACTCACCATTGTTTACTTCTTTTATTCCTTCCCATTTTTGCAAAAAGTTTTATAAAACTAGTAGCATGATCTGATAGAGCAAATAACACAATTGCTTTTAAAACTCATTAAACCAAGGAACAATATTTTCCAGTACTCTTTTTAACAGAAGCGCTTATCCACCATGAACTGCAGTGAGCCTGAATCATTCAAGGGTTCATGAATGTTGACTTCCGGAGTTCAAGATGCAAATTTTGCATTCCAGTCCAGGGAACCACACCAATCCTGGTTCTACTGCATAGTTTCTTTTCTAAGCTATCTGAGCACTGGACTCAGGCAGAGCAAGGGAGTCTGGAGGCGTTTCTCACAGTCAGCAAAGAACATTTTCATTTGCGGAGAGGTGATAGCCGCACAGGTTTTAATGACTGTCTATTTGGAAGGAAGAGGACAAGGGAAAGTGAACATAAACAACCCCTCCAGATCTTGGTGAGGCAAGCTGCACACTGTTGGTTCAACAGCATGCTTCTGCTGTTTCTTATTTGATGTTAAGGGAGAATGTACAGAATGATATACAATTCCCAAATTTTCCCCTTCACAGGATGAAGTGGAAGATTCTTTTTTTTTTTTTCAGCATTTCATAACTTAGAGATAACTGTTACAAATCAGGAATAGATGTGATTGCTCTAAGAGCTTACAATCTAGGGACCCTCAAAATAAGCATTCCCCTGATAAGCCATGCTCTAAGATTCAATTCTCAGAGTTACACATTATAGTTAGTCAATATTAGTGAGGCATTATAATGTTTGTCTTTTTGTTTCTGTTGTACTTCACTCAAAATGCTGTCCTCAAGCTCCATTTACCTGGCTGAGTGTCTCACAGCTTCATTTCTTCTTGCAGCTGCTCAACATTCTATTGTATGCATACATCACAGTTCCCCATTCTGTTCATCAGTCGATGTACCCTTAGGCCACCTCCTTCCATTGCAAATCATGAATACTAACACCACAAACACCAGTGTGCAAATGTCCATTCATGTCCCTGCTCTCAGATCTGCCAAGTATGTACACCATAATGAGGTTGTAGGACCTTATAGCAACCACATACTTAGCTTCTTGTGGAACTACTACACTGTCCTTCAGATAGGCTCTACCATTTTACTTCCCCAGCAATAGTAAATAGGTACATCCGTCTCTCCATGTTTTCTCCAACACTTGTATCCCTCTGTTTATGTTTCCCTGCAATTTTACAGCACTGTATTCACATACCATACAGTCACCCACAGTATACAATCAATTGTTCACAGTATCACAATATAATTGTGCATTCCTCACCACAGTCAGCACTTGAACATATTCATTACTTCAAAAACATTTTTTAAAGAATAATAAAAAAGATAAAAAAATTAAAATACCATGCAGTACAATATAATAATAATGTCTGACAACAACTCCACAACCAAGAATCCCATACCCCTCCCTTATATCCCCCTCTCACAGACATTTAGCTTTGGTATATTGCCTTTGTCAGATTTAATGGAAGCATGTTACAATGCTATTGTTAACTAGACTCCAACTTTGATTATATTTTTCCCCTATACCATCCCTTTTTCAACACCTTGCAAGGTTGACATTCATTTGTTTTACCACATGTAACAACATTTTCATATTTGTACATTTAGTTACCATCATTGACCACTCCAGGTTTCACTAAGTTATACAGTTCCCATCTTTATCACCTATCTTTCCTTCTGGTGTCATACTTGCCCCTCAAACTCCTCTTTCAGCTTTATGCACAGACATCTATGTTCAGTGTACTTACAATATTGTGCAACCATCACATAGTATTATGCTATCCATTTCTGGATCTATACAATCAATCCTGTTGAACATTCTATACTCCTTCAGCATCAAATGCCCGATCTCTACCCTCTTTCTATCTCCTGATACACCTGTGTTCTTAGCTTTTGACTCTCAAATTTTGCTCGTTAATGTTAGTTCATGTCAGGGAGACCATACAGTATTTGTCCTTTTGTTTCTGGCTAACTTCGCTCAACGTAACCTCCTCAAGTTTCATCCACATTATTATATGTTCCATGACTTTGTTCTGTCTTAACAGCTACATAATATTCTATATACCACACTTTGTTTATCCACTCATCCATTGATGGACATTTGGGCTGTTTCCATCTCTTGGCAATTGTGAATAATGCTGCCATAAACATCAGATTACAAATGTCCATTTGTGTCTTAGCTTTCAGATCCTCTGGGTATATACCTAGCAATGGAATTTCTGATCAAATGGCAATTCTATACCTAGCTTCCTGAGGAACCACCACACTGCCTTCCAGAGTGGTTGCACCATTCTGCATTCCCACCAACAATGAATAAGTGTGCCTCTTTCTCCACATCCTCTCCAGCACTTGTAATTTTCTGTTTTATTGTTAATGGCCATCCTAGTAGGTATGAGATGATATCTCATTGTGGTGAAGTGGAAGATTCTTAATTGGGAAAGTATTTCTGACACCATGACTTAATGACTTAGAAAGTTGTTTTGCACTCACTCACTCATAACTTCCAAAATAAAACTATTTCTTTTCAGCAGAAGCTCAACAATTGTGTTGGGAGTGGGGGAAGAGGGGCAGAACCAGAGGAATTGAGACACGTACATGAGACGCAAGATGTCTAAACTCATGGGCCATTCTAACCAAAGAGCAATGGAGTCATGATCCTTTTAAGGATTTAATTGCTGCCCACTCCAAATGGGCAGAGTGAGGATGGCTTACGATCAGTGATATCTCCTTTTATTTATGGAAATGCTCTGTAATACTGAATCTTTTCTTTTTTATGTAGACCATTCTTAGTTTGGTTAAGATAATAACAGCAAACATTCATACCCCTTTTGAAAACGAGAAGATTGCTACATACAGTAAGTGCCGTAACCCAGTAAGTTTATACATAGTAAGTGCCCCATCCTTGGCTCGGAGTACAGATAGACTTCACAATGACTACTCTATGCAGTTTCAATTGTTCTAAAACCTGATTTAAAAAATTTTTAAGTCATTTTAGTCATTCATTTGCATCTTATCCAATAAATTAATATGCCAATTGTTAAATAAGATTATCTCACTCATCTATTGTCCCTTGTTTTCTAGAATATATTTGGAGTTATTTTGCTGGGAATGATTGGTATTTTTCACCAATCCATATATATTTTATCAGGTACATTTGTGATAAAATTTGGAATACATGTATCCGTCCAGATTTTGGAACAAACTCCCTCTTTCTAGAATTTAGCACATGAAGTTAAGTTAAATCACATGGCATTTTAAATAATTATATTAGACATTAGTAAAAAATATTGCTATATTTTTATTTGCAGGACAGAACTTAACTTCCTTTTTCACTTGCAGCCTATCTCTGTAATATTCATGCTTTAACATGGTTTAAGTTAAGTGCTAAACTGAGAATAAACTGTAAAAAATAGAAGTTAAAACCATAAGTTGGGAAATAAGTAATTTTGTTATTAGTAAAAATTGCAATGGGACTGGTATATTTTTGAGACGCTTTTGTTGAATACAGCTACTACATATCTGACTAATATTTCCTGTATGCTTTAGTTTCCTTGACTGTTCAAGCAAATACCATGCAATTGGTTGGATTAAATGATGGGATTTTATTAACTCAGTTTTGAGGCTAGGAAATTCTAAATCAAGTCATCAATAGGGTGATGCTTTCTTCCTAGAGACTGGCTTCTGGGGCTGGCTGCTACTGAGCCTTGGTCCTGGGCTCCTCTGTCACATGGCAATGCACAGGGCAGCCTCTCCTGGCCTCTCCCTGCTCTTCTGGGTTCCATTGACCTTCAGCTTCTTGCTTCCTGTGGTTACCCTCTCTCTGTCTGAATTTTATTCTGCTTACAAAGGACTCCAGTAACAGGACTAAGCTTCATCCTGGTTGAGTTAGGTCACACCTTAACTGAAGTAACCTCATCACAGGGTCCTGCAGACAATGGATTCACACCCACAGGAATGAATTAAGATTAAGAACTTGCTTTTCTGGGGTACATAGCTCAAATCACCACCCTATAATTGATGTTCTAGAGCTTAAAAGGAAAAGAAGCATTGGGGCTCATTGTTGTTTTACTGTTTCCCCTTTATCTCAACAGCTAATCTCCCACATTTTTAAAATTCTGGTAACTGAGGTACATTGATTAATTGTGTGGCATGTGGAACAGAAACCAGCATGATAGAAACAAGGCTTTAGAAAATAAAGTTTAATGTCCAGTTTCCCTTTTAATTGAGGATGAATAATGTTTTGAAATATTAGTTAATTTTTCTGTTTAAATTTTCTCCTGTTGTTTCTCTATGCAGACAAAAATTGACTGCAAGTTGTCATCACTTATTTTACCAAAAACCTAAACTTATAGGTGGACCTATAGGGTGTGAAGAGAGGGAACAGGGAAAAAACAAAACAAAACAAAACAAAAAAGCAGCTTTCTGGGAAAAGCAGGTTGGTTTGGGATAAGTAGATTAGAGACAAGGGCATTCCTGGGTAGAGGGTAAAGAGAAGAAAGGGTTGAGTAGTGAGAATCCGAGTGTGTCTTATTGTTGGTAGTCAAGGAGGACAAAGGCATACAGAGTATAATCAAAGCAAACAGGATCTCAGAAAAATTGAGAGTTCCGCAATACGGTACAGAAGCAGAAAAAGTTGCAAGACGTAAGAGAACCATAAGGTAAGGAATGTTATTGTGAAAGACCACCTATGAGCAGTCTCCCCTACCTGTGGACAAATACACACACAATACATATACACACACAAAACACACACATTTTGGCACTTCATCAGACTCTGAAATCAAGAACAATACACAATTACTGTCACAATTAAACTGATAACCACAGAAGTGGAATATTCCTCTATAACTATGATTTTGTTCTGAAATTCATAGCCTCCACATGATATTTGAATATATCAGGGCTTTAGATATGATGAATGAGAGCAATTTAGCTATCATTTATCAGTTTTGAATTATCTGCAGCAAGGCTTTAATTTTAGAGTGGTTGCATAACCTACCATTGGATTCTGACCTACCTAAAAGGTATATTTTAGTATTAAACTAAAGCAAATGTAAATTAGTAGTTAAGAGTACTACAAAAGAATTCCATGAGATATTGAAGTTTAATTATCAATGCATCTGAAATAATAGCTTCCCCTCCCATTACTAGAGGTTAATTGTAGACCATTTGCTTTGGTAAGTTGAGTCTTGGTGAGAAAATATTTGTCCCTTCTCTTAGAAGAATATCTCTATCTGAGATAATAATTATAATATAAATCAGGAAAACACTCTGGTAGAGTAATTCTTTTCCTCTCTGGTATCTATTTATACCCACTTAGGAATCAGTAATAAAATAAAAAGTAAGAAGAGGTAAAACAACACATAACATTCCCAAATAAAAGAAAACTAAAATAACAGTTTTACTGGATGATCATAAATTCAATGTTAAAAATCCCATCTTTCAAGAAGCTTGAATCTAATAATGAGAAAAGGGCAAGAATGATTGAATCCTATGCAGACAAGAAGAAACCATTTCTAGAAGCCAAACAAGGGTCCTAATGACCCAATCTGTTTTTGTTAATTCTGCAGTTATTTCCTGAGCATATTTTAGGTGTCATGCTCAATGCTAGATCCTAGGGATACTAAGATTCAAAGACAAGATAACAAACCAGAGTTCTTAAAACAGTGCCTGGCATATTTTAGGTCATCAATAAATAAAAAGTGTAAGCATATTTAGTGACACTATATATTTGAGTATAGTGACTGTTCTGGTTTGCTAACGTTGCTGTTATGCAAAACACCAGAAATGGATTGGCTTTTATAAAAAGGATTTATTTGGTTTCAAAGTTACAGTCTGTAAGCCATTAAGTGTCCAAGGTAAGGCATCAACAATAGGGTACCTTCACTGGAGAAAGGCCATTGGTATCTGGAAAACCTCTGTTAGCTGGGAAGGCATGTGGCTGGCGTCTGCTTGCTCCCAGGTTGCATTTCAAAATGGCATTCTCCAAAATGTCAGAGTCAGCTCTCAATGGCCATCTTCAAAATGTCTATCTCAGCTGCAGCACACTGAGTTCCTTCTGTTTTTCAGCTCCTTTACTTGGCTTCAGTGATTCAATCAAGACCCACCCTGAATGGGTGGGGTAACACCTCCATGGAAATTATTTAATCAAAGGTCTTGCCCACAGTTGATTGAGTCATATCTCCATGGAAACACTCAATCAATAGGTTCCAACCTAATCAACACTAATATGTCTGCCCTCACAAAATTGCTCAAAGAACATGGCGTTTTGGGGGACATAATATATCCAAACTGGCACAGTCACTATATGCAATATATTTATTTATAGTAAGTATGTTTAGCAATAGTATATATTGCAATATTTACATTCAATATGAAATGAGAAAGGAGAAACTAAGTATAACTGGAAGACTTAGCACAGATTTCCCATTTTCCAGAAGAGGAGACTTGAAAATGAGCAAGTAATTTCCAGGTGAATGGCATAGTGCTGACTATTCAGAAAAGAAGAAATAAAAGTAAAAGTGAAAGCATGGTGAGCATTGAGAACCAGGTGGTATTTAGTTAAGCTGGATGGAACAGCAGGCGTGATGATACTCTCTGAGAATCTATGACTTCTGCTACCCTACCATGCTTGCCAAGACCATCTCAGCAGATGAAGCAGTTTTTTTTCCTGTGGGTTGGTGAGTAATGATGCAGTAGGCATTGTAATTTCAAGGAGCAATACCCAGAGTCTTTCAAATCATTGAAAAATGAGGGATTTGTAGGTAGCAGTAAGGATCATGAATAATATGAAGGAAAGGTGGATAAGAAAGAAGAATGTTTGGGGAAACTATGCCCTTTCTCCATCTAACTAGACACACTATTCTTCGTAGATGTTAACTGAGGATCAAAGGCACTTGGGGGGAGCGCCAACAGTCTCTGCTTCACAGGCAGGAGAGAAGGCACCCAAAAGTTCCTCCTCTTCCTTTGCTTTTCTGTTCAATTTAGTCTGACTTGTGTAATGTAAGCCATCAAAATGTAAAAGAAACAAACCTTTAGACCTCACACCGACATGTGGCTACATTTACAGGAAATGGCAGTATTCCAAGCGTTAAAAGGTGTTTTCTGCGCCTACCTTGGCAGTCAGGGAAGAAACACTTAACAACAAACTAAAAATAGTGAAAATATTCTATCCACATATTCCTGATGTAATCAACAACACAACGAAAAGTTCCTTTTTGTCTTTTAAAGCTTCTTACTGTCTTTAAAAGTAACATAAAATTAGTGTACTACCTATAGTCTGACAGTTTTTACCTTGACTAGCTACGGAATTAATTAGACTGTGTTGTCTACTCTCCCTTAGAGAGGTAAGGCTCTGGCAACTGTGATTCATGGAAAAAGTGAATATTCTTTATATACACATTATAAAACTAATAATTTTAATGTTAAGGCTATTTATTCACTAGTTAGACTGCTCTTGTTTTTTTGTTTTTTGTTTTTGTAAGTTTTCCCCTTCAGCTTGATTTTATCAAGTAAACTTGTGATCTGATTAGCACTTAGCACAAATTTTGGGAAAATAAAGTGAAACCATTCTTGTTAACACTCTACCGCTGTTCAAGGAAGGAAAAAAAAAGATACTCCACTCATTACTATTTAAAGGCAATTCCTCTATGCAAGAATTTCCAATTAGGTTATAGGCCACCTTTTAGATGTTGGAGGAGATGCAAGGTTAAATTTGTCTCAAAACGGAGTGGAAATACTCAAGATTCCTTGACTTCAGTGTTCTGGCAATTGAATAGGAAACAACTATAGATTAGGAAAGCAGAGTAATAGTCTTTAAAATTGAAGTAGCTTGATCCTCAAGAGTAGCTGACTCAAGGTTAGGTGAGTGATTTAACTCTTTAGACAGATGTCTATTAAGATACCTTCCTGTTCTCTTTTAAAAAATGATATGTGCTTTATTAGTTTTCTCCATATAGGATAACATATTTGCATAAGTATCATAGAAGTTATTTTCAAAGGTACAAACATATTGTGGCCTTTCTTCTTAAGCATTGTGATTTATCTGTTAAAAGTCCAGAGTATAAAATTTTAACTATTGCTCATATAAATTAAATAAAATCTTAATGAACGTATTTCCAAAATACCTCTATAAACTGCACTCTACAATACTACCTTTTATATATTTTAGATAGTCAGAAATCAGAGAGTAAAAATTGTTCAAGTTTTCTATTTCTATATCCTCTTTTACTTTCACCTCCTCCTCCTTCTCTTCCTCCTTATTCTCTTAAGGAGAAACTATAGAAAAAAAAATTATGACAATAAACACAAGGATGGAGGTGAATGTTTTCCACTTAAAATAGAGAGTACGGGAGAGGACTGACACCTAAGGTCTTTGAAATAATAAGGGCAAAAATAATATTAAAAGGCAAAATTGTATAAATGCATATATATTTCCTTCATGCAAGTGTGGGACTATGACAACGTGAATATATCTACAAACGTATGTGATTTTTTCTTTTTTATGAAGTGGAGAATATGAATCTCTAATATATATGTGTGTGTATATATATATACACATTTTTTTTCCTTAATCTAGAGAACATTAATATGAAGTGTGTTCTTCTAGAAATTCTCTCTGAAAACCACAGGAGACCATATTATAATTTTAATTTTGCAGTAAAGATAATCTGGTATGGTTAAGAATGCATTTTTAATGGAGTAATGCATTACCAGCAGTAGATGGAATTGACACAATAATGAGTAAAATTAACAATGATGAACAAAGCTTATTTTTGTCCTATAATTTATATTAACTGTTGTTTTTTAATAAAAGCTTTCCTCTTCTCCAGCGGCTAAACATTACAACAAAATTAGCTTTCTCTCAGCTGATTGTTCTCTGTACTTATTCTATCCTCCATACATTACTGATTTTGAGGATTATTTTTCATTCCCATAACATTTGACCTAAGAATTTGACAAAAGGTAAGTTGGGCTGTGAAAAGGTCCTGATTCAGGAAGAACAGCTCTGTGTCTTTTTTTATCTAACCTTCCTAAATCCAAAGCCCATTCTTTCTTCCCATTATCTCTGTCTCCAGTGTTATGCTAGTACCTTTTTGGAAAGATAGCATGTATTACCTCACAATAGATTATTCTTTTTATATGAGTATTTCTTCCTAGCTCTTCCCCCTCTTGATTTGGATTTCTGCCACACACTGTGAATAATGACACATAAGCACCCTGTTTATTTTTAAAGTATCATGTGGTTAAATACATGGCCTGTGATAGAGAGCTAAAAAATTTCTTTCTAAAATTGATTTGAGTGGGTATTGTGAGAGAAATCAGCCAGCAATCTAGGAATTAACTGCCATAGATACTTTTGTTTATATTCCCCACTTCAGTTCATTTAAGTGCATTATTAATAGTTTATGTGACTCATTGATGTCTGGCATTAGTGTTTTCATACAATGAAAGATGATAAAGTGATGCGATTTTTAGTAAACAATGTAACTGTCGATCGTTAAAAACTGTATATTGGCCCCTACGGGTTTAATTCCTTTGTGACTTAATATTGTTACTGGTAATCTTTAAAATCGGTCAAATTACTCCAGTTCTCTCTCTCTTTTTTTTTTTTTTACCTTAAAAAAAAAGAAAGATACATTCCTGTTCATGGAGTATCTGTTCTTTACTTTTCTAGAGTTATCTATGGCATTCTATATAATTACTTAAAAATGGTATTTACAAAAGAAAGACAGCATTCAGTTTCAGGTAAATTAATCTCGGAAAACTTCAAGTCCTTTTTTATGAATTTAATCAAGTAATATGAAATGTTTAGGGGCAGAGTCTTGAGCTTTCATTTTGATGAATTAATAAGACTTGAGGTTAAATTTCAAAAGAAGCATATACTCTTCCACTTGTGTAATTTCCCAGAAAGCATATCAAAATATTTAATAGGTATAAATTTTGGACAGGATATCAGGTACTCTTAACACAGTTTTATGGTTGTTGTTAACTTAAAAGACCCTAACTAGCTAAATATCTTCAGTGTAAAATAATGGCAACCTCCAGACAATCATTCTCCATTGTGAATTTTGAAGATTCTGTCCCTTAAATATTAAAATTTAAAAATTCAAAATAGCAGGAAAGTAAACTGTCCTACTCTTCTCTTCTTAGAGAAGGGCAGAGTGGAAGTACTATTATGAAAATTTAGGACAATAGACAGTATGCATTCACATTTCTAAATTTTACCAATGATGTACAAGGTCATTCCTCTTTTATCAACGGGACTATTGTTTTTAGTTCCAAGTAGTACTTAGTTAATTTTTGAACTACTGCTCTTTATAATTTGATAACATCTAAAACTATAATTTAGCAGGCTTTAAATGAACTTAAAGTTATTCCTACAATAAAAGAAATTATTTTTAGCTGGATGCAGTGTTCACATTTTGCTATATAATAACCTCTTTCTCATTACTTCATTAAGATCACAACCACTCCTATTCTAAGGCCCATGTTTCTGAGTTTATTGCACTTCAAAATTCCTATTTTTCTCTAGGATAATCATTCCTTGCAAAGAAAGAATTTATTTCTGTGAATTTGGAATTAAAAATATAATTCTGGTTTTTCCCCAAAGATTTTCCAAGATTTCAAATTGTAAAATTTCCAGGTTTGATTAATTTTTATCTAAGTAATCATGCGGTATAAAAATTGAAACAAAATTTTATATTCTGGGTTAAAATCTTGATAGCCTCCTTTTATCTCTCTTTTAGGAAAATGATAAATGCTTCCAAAATGTGAGAAACAACGTTTATGAAAATGTCACTCCCTTAACTATGGCCCATATTTTGAAATAATTCTTGACATTATCTGTATAGCATGCTTTTCTTTCTTTCTGCTCAATAACTCCCCAGACTCTCCCCTATGCTATTTCCCAAGTCGTTGGCCCTAGCTAAGCCTCTCTTTAAATGTCTTTGCCGAAGATTTCTAGACTTTTATTCTCATGTTTTTGTTGTATAGTTGGAAAGGATCTTGACTCACACATGTAAGTAGTCAATAATAGTATTTTTTTAAAAATCTGCTTGCTTCACAATCTCAGGCCCCTCTTGAATGCAAATAACCTAGAAGGCTTAAAGAGGAGTAATAGTATATTTTGTGTCAAAATGTGATTGACAAAAGATCTAAAAAGTGCTCAAATTATTTGTCATAAATATAAAATGAAGTCTAGAATTACTCCAAATTTATAAGTGCTATATCTGTCTTTCATACTATTACCAATATGATGAAACCTGTTTGGTGCACGCTCAGCAATGTGCACAGGTAAAGAACATGTGCCAGGCAGATGAACATCATCCTTGCTTGAGGTTTAATAGAGCATCCCATGTGCAACGTATTAGTGTACTCACCTGTACCACTTTTACATGAGCAAACATATGTAGGGCTAAACTGTAAGAAAAAGACCACCACTTGGCTACAATTTGTCTAATAAATGACACGTTTGTTAGCAGTTCAGTTGTTTGCAGAGAGATGATAGAGGTATCATATCTGATGTGCACAGAAAAGCTAGTTAACCTGGCAGCGTAAAATATGACCTTGCTGGTGGTCTGAAGCATTTAAATGTAAGTGCAATCTTGAGATTTCAATTTTAAAGCAGATAAAAAATCTGATCCAGACATTATTTTTAAGACATTTGAGACACTTTTTATCTACTACCTAAACTGTGGTCTTTCCAGAATTTAAAACTGCTTACTCATGCCAATTGAGTGTTATGTGAAATAGGGAAAGTATATCATTTTGAAAAGAAAATGAATAATGTGAGAAAATATTAGTCCATAGTTACAACTGATATGCTAAATCTTTTTTTTTTGCAAACCACCAAACCAAAAATGCTCTGTCCCCCATTACGTGTCAGCATGAGTCTGCTACCAGGAGTCAACTCCCAGAGATTCACTGCTATTGATGATAAATGAAAAAGAAAATGTAATGGATATAGTTATGTGCCCATTGTAACCATTTTTGCTGTGCTTGATGTGAAAATATAGAAGAAAGACATTGAACAGACTGTGAAACATCTGAAGTGTCTATCAACCAGACAGTTATTCTTGGTACTTGCCAAGTATTGAAATTAAATTTGGATATCTATCTCTATGGTGCTTAGCACATACATATTTTCTTTAGGCCACATACTGCTAGTTCTTCTTAAGTAGAAACAGTCTCCTTTGTTTTAAGATATGATATAATGTACATTCTTTAGCTTTTTATCTCTATTATTAGCTCTAAAATGTAAAATAATTCAATAATAGTCTTAAAAAAAGAGGGATCAAGAGAATAGTGCAGAGTATGATCACATAATGATAATTAAATTCATAAATCTGCTGCTAATTATCCATCAATGTATAGAAAACAATGGTTGACAGTCCATATTTTAGGTATTATACATTTGAATATTAATGATGGTAAACATATGATTTATGATTTACCCTCCCAACCCTCTTTGTGTTATTTTTATTTTTAATTTTTAAAGCATGAGTAGGAGATTTCCATTTAAAAATGTAAAGGATAAGTGCACCAGTTCCTTGAAACACAAACACATTTGGAGAGCTAATGTTTCCTTCAAAGGAGCTAATAGTTTTGTTTGCATTTCTATTTCATAGGACTCTAAAAGTTTATGTCTTATTTCAAAAATGTTCCCAATCAGGTCATATCTATAGATGTAGTTTAATTCACAAAAAATGTACTAAACACCCACTATACACAAAGTGCAGGGTTAAGTCTAGGTAGAGAAAAAAGGTAAATAAGATATGGTTTTAGCCTGTAATTTATGACTCTGTAAATATTAACTAATTTTGGCCAGTGATGCAAAGGAAGAGAGGCCAACATCTACCTTAGTCACCATAGCTTAGTGGCAACTATTGCCAGTGGGAAGGAAGAGAGGTTGACTCAATTCCAAGAAGTTCTAGTCCTACCTAAGAGATGGAGAAACTAAGTTATAACTATTATAGTTTCCAAGTTTTCAGTCTTCTCACGGGACTGCTATATAAGTAATGCAGTTGTTCTCAAATGGGGACAATTGTGCACTCCCCCCCCCCCAACTCCAGGGGAACATTTGACTACAATGCCTGGAGTCATTTTTGGTTGTCACAATTGGGAAAGGGAAGTACTACTGCCATCTAGCAGGTAGAGGCCAGGGATGCTGGTAAACATCCTGCAATGCCCAGGACAGCCCCAGAACAACAAAGAATTACCAAGCCCAAAATATCAATATCGCCAAGGTTGAGAAACTCTGATTCTACATGTACTTTGATAAGCAGTATGTGATGAAATATTTAATAATCAATGGTCAAGATACTAATTGAATTACACATAGTTCATCTTTTTTTTTATTAAAAAAATAAATTAGCCAAAATACTTGTATGGAGTTGTAGTTATTATTAAAGATATTGGATTGAATCATTTCATTACTTACATTTCATTCAATGTTTAGCCATAAAATTACAGAAAGAAACAGAGAAAAATGTAAAAATAATTTAATTGATGATGCCATGAAATCATTTCTTCTTGAGATTATGGTGTAATGGCAAAAACATGAGCTTTACATTCAAAGAGCAGAAAAAGGTAACTAGTAACATTGTGACTTTGACCTTTTTGACTAACCCTAACGGGTTTCAGTAGCCTCTCTGGTAAAACGCAGATGCAGGCTGCTGTGGTGACTGAAAATGAGAACCATGTAAGGCCAGATATAGTTAGGGAATTAGGAAGAGATTATTACAGCTAGTATGCAAATGCTAGTAATGGTAGACTTTAAACACTAATGTGCTATCATTAATATTCAAGGTATATTCTCTCTTGCCATGTGCCTTAGTTTCCTGGCTCCCAGATCAAATACCTACAATGGGAATTTATTGGCTCCAAGTTTTGAAGGTAGAAGTCCTAATCAAGGCAGCATCAAGGCGATGCTTTCTCCCAGAAGATTGCAGTGTTCTGGGACTGACTGTGGCTGTCATTGGTCCTTGGTCATTGGCTGTTCTGTCACGTGGCAATGCATATGGCAGCCTCTACTGTCTTTTCCTTTCTTTTATGGGTCCCTTTGACCTTCAGCTTCTGGCTGCTTCCTCCAGCTTCTTAACTGTCTGACTTTCACTCTGTTAATAAAGGACTCCAGTAATCTGGATTAAATCCCAAACTGATTCACATGGGCCAAACCTTAACTGAAGCAACATCTGAAGAGATCTGACTTATTATGGGCCCACTTCCACAGGAATGGATTAAGTTTAAGAACATGTTTTTCTGGGGTACAGAACTCCAAGCCACCACATCATGGTTTATACAATATTCAATATGAATAGTATAGGAAGAACAGATCTGGGATTAGAACCCCTTGAATTCTGTCCCATTACTTTTTAATTTAAGACTAGGCAATTTTATTAATCTCTCTTGAAATCTCAGTTTCCTCATTGATAAAATTAACATTAATAAGTTTCACTTCACGAGCTCCATTCAATGCTAAGAACTGTTGGCTTTTTGTGTATACAATAATAAGAGTCATTCATATTATTTGCTTTTCCCTAGGGATATACTAACAGAAAAAAATAAAATGGATACTGGGAAGGGCAGTGCAGTCTTAGGAAGTATTATTGGAAAATTATGGCAAAATCTTCTCTGTCCCTAAGTCACGCCATCTTATAAAAAGGTGATATTTAATGAAAGTCAACCCATTCTTCTTTGATTGAGATGTTCAATTATTATTGCTTCACACTGATATTTTATTATCATGACCTCATTATAAAAAGGTGGACTCAATAAGAACTTATTTACATTATGATAATATAATGCTTGACTAAGACATTTCTCACTAACATGAAAGTGACTCTTCTCATTATAACAATAAATATTGCCAGAGGGCTATGTGTGGATAATTATGTCTGAATTTCCCAGTAGCATAAATTCTGATTTCTCTGAAATGACAGATTTTGTTAAGTGTTCCAAATGTCAAAGAAATATATGATTTTGTTTTTTCTCACTTTCGAAGTTCAGTTTAGATCCTCTGCTAGAAATAATTGGCTAATTATTTTTCTCTATTACGTTTATTTTTCTGTCATTAGAGAAATTATATTAAAAATCTTTATTACTTTAAGTTTATCAAAACACAGAATCCACTGTTGTTGTTACCCTGTTTATATTAATTAAAACAAAGATTTCATGCTTTTAGTAACAAGTACCATTACTGTAGGAATTATGGGAATGCTTAGGAATCAGTTAAGGTAATGGCTGCAAATATTAGGTTTTAGATTAATGTTGGTGATTGAATTCCATAAATCATCAAAATTGAGTCATGAGACATTTCCCTTTAAAGGTAACACATTATCATGACATTGAATTTCTTGTAATGTAAATAAGTTCATTCATTCTCCACACATTTCACTCTGGAGCAGCAACCTCCGGAGCTTGATCATCTTGGTTCAGTGACAGCTGATGGCTCTGATGGCAAAGCTTGTGGTGTTCACGAATCACCTGAACAGTAATGCTGCCAGATAATGGAATCCGCCACACTGCGGATATTCTGCAGTTATTTACAAAGGTGTTGCTGTTGACCCAGATATGTTTATAATCCACTGAAAACTAGAAAAGCAAATACCAACATATGAGCCACCAAAGCAATGTGTACATCTGTATGCATAGACCCAGAGCTAGAAGGATATACAAACTATGTTAAAGGTGGTTATCTATTATCCTCTTTCTGCTCGTGTTTAGTTTCCAATTCTTTCAATAATTAGTATGTATTGCTTTTCCAACAAGAAAAGTTGTTTTTACTAAAAATAATCATGGCTATCATTTGTTAACTGTTATTTTTGTTCCTTATGCAACATGCAATACTTTATTATTATCATTATTATTATTATTATTATTATTATTAGAGAAACTGTGGGTTTACAGAAAAAAACAAGTGTGAAGTATCAGGTCCCCAGATACCATCCTGTTATTTTTAATGGAGTTAAACACACACACACACACAACCATGTTGCTTCATTTTTAAAACCACACTGTACTCTTTATGAGTGATGTCTTATTTTGTAAAACACCTTTTTAGTTGGGCTGACAACTTACGTACAGTGAGAGTAGATTCCATTTGTAACTTAAAATGACTGTTAAGACAAATCAACCCCAGGAAATTTGGTCTATTACAAAAACATATATAAACCCTCAGCAGTAGCAATGTTTTTCTAGTAGCAGCAGGAGGAGTAATGAAGTCTTGTTGATATTAAGCTAAAGCAATGCTTTAAAGTGAATGGCTGCCTGATTCTCAGATAGAATAATCCATAACTCAGCTCTCCAGGGGAAGCTCCTGTATTACCATGTATTTCTATATTCAGCAATAATAAAATATGTCATTCAGATGACCTGAGGTCTGTAATTTCATACTATGGAAGGAAAAAGATATCTCATTTCCACCACATGGGCCTTCTTCATGGCTAATTGTAAGTGGCCTTGTATTTTCCGTGGAAGTTAGCTACTTGGTTGGGTGTCGTTGTAACATTATCAGATCTTCAATAACATAATCTTTAGGCCAAAAGGAATCTTAGGTAAAGTCTATATCTTTTATTCCATTTTTTACTAAATAATTCTGGGATGGACTTGTGTAAGTGTTCATTCTTAGGTCCCATTTCTTGGAGCCTACTGCAATTTCATATACAATGATCTATGTTTATATAATGCAGAGTAAGAAGCCCGAGTTTCTAGTATTTTCAATAGAAAATTCCATTACGAATGGATCTGTTCAGATTTTTAAAATCTCATATGAAATTAGTCTATTTTTTTGTTTCTTAAATTGACTAAGATTAAAGTTTTAAACTCATCTCCTATTGTTTTCAGATAAACTCCTTTTTTTTTCCTAATGCATTCCTTAAAATTCTGATTTTACTTAAAGTACATACATAGATTTTCCTCTCCTGGTGAGTATACAAATTAATGGATCATTTGACAGAACTTTTAAGGTGAAGTATTAAACAAACTTACAATGCATGAGAAGTAATATAGTTTTTAAAAAATGAATATTTTCATTACCTTGACCAAAAATGTGAAAATTGAACAAATGATAAACCGGGTGAAAACACTAATTCAATCAACCTAGTGGTGCAAGAAACATTCTGAGATAATGTTCCATCAATTTAAAAGACTTGAGGTTATAAAATTTTCAGGAGTAGCTCTGATAACTGTGAATTGATTAAAACTCTAAGTTTCATCTTGAACAACAGTTCATAATAATTTACTAGATTTACTACTCATTGTTAAAATTAGCTTTGGCCTTAGTTTAATACTAGTCATTCAAACCTTAGCTTTAACACTTCTATTATTATGACTAGTATTCCAAGACTTGATGAATAAGTCTATTCTCATTCTAGGCATAAAACATCTTACAGAATCCCTTTGAGGCCTTGCTTCTTCCAGGCTGAAGATGTAAATGCTTTAGTATGTATTTTTCTACCAAATTTATCCAAACACAATGCTTCATTAATCAATGTGAGCTTTATCACTGGTACTTGTATTGTCTGCTTCCTTAAAAATGACATATTAAAACATATGAATTCCTTTGTTAATTGATAACGTACCTAAAATAAGTTCCTAAGAGACTCAAGCTTTGAATTCCTGAGGTATTACATTGTACTTTATTCATCTAATATAAATTATAAATTTAGTATGTTTACTCATCCGTTACTTCATTCTTTGATTCAACAAACATTTATTGAGTATCTATTCTCTGTCAGGATTTGTCTAGTTCCTGAGAATTCAGCTGTGAATGAAACAAACCTCCCTGCCCTCTTACAGCTTACATCCAAGTGGAGGAAAAAGATAATAAAAAAATAAACACATAAATAAAATTACTGCATGTTGTGACAAACCATAAAACACATTTCCCAAGGAGAAGGAAAGGGAACTATTCTTCTAGTTTATGATATAAGAACATAAGGTATAGTGTTTATTTGTCTTCCCAAAAGTAGAACATAGTGGATTATTGATAATTTTTGATGAGTAAGTGAATGTAATAATGAATGTAAATATTGTTTTGGAAAAAATTTATTGAAATGTGTTTAGGATGGGACCATATGCATCTTAGTCTGAATTAAAGCTTGTAGTATAGACTGAAAAATATTTCTTATATTTATTCATAATATAAAGTGATTAAGAAAAGGAGAATCAAATATGTATAGATATCTTTTACACTAAGATACTGTGATTTCAAAAAATACCAACTGAGAAAAGTTATATTCACCAGTTCTCACCAGTTTCTCTTGCACCTTTGTGAAAAGAAAACCGACTATTAGGCAGGCAGCAGTTATACTTTGACACACAAATGGGGCATAATAGAGTTGGCAACATCATTCTTGAATTAGAATGATACAATATCACCAAATCTTCTGCTAGGTCACCTCCCTTTCTTTGTATTTCTATGATAAAGAGGCAGTTGAAAGTCATTTGCATACTCTTCAGTCCTTGAAAAGACGTATTGTTTGCTTTTCTTCTCCTATTTTGATAAAATATTCTCATACACATTGAGCACTCTGATTGGCAAGCATAGCTCATCTTGGTTTTGGTCTAGAGAGCAGGATAAAGTGCAATCCAATTTTAAGCCCTATCTACAATTTTGCTTAATATTCCCATTGCACAAGGTTAGAAGATTTAAGAGAGTACTATAATTGTCCCAGATTTAAATATTATTGAGAATGCAATGGGCTGAATTTTAATTCAACCTACTCATTTTTGAAAAAAAAAATTTTTTGTGTTCATTTGCCAATTTCCAATGAATTCTTTTCTAAGTTTTATTTACCTATGTTAAAAAAAAAGTTAATAAAAATCCTGTGGTATAGAGGTTATCAATGGTATCTGTCATTATTCCTTTTAGCTTTAAATGCTTTTTAAGGCATACTTATTAGCATAACTTATTATAAAAACTGGTAAAAATAAAGGGGAATAAAAGAAACCTGAAGTGTTGTTATGATGATTTGGCAAAAGTTAATGGGGAAAGTTAGGAATTCACTATACCTGATAGGGAATTTTTATATCTGTATTAGTCAGGGTTTTCCAGACAAAACCGACAGTGTGTGTGTGTGTGTGTGTGTGTGCGCGCGCACGCGCACGCGATAATAATTATGTATAAAAATATTTTTTTATATACAATAAAGATTGTCATAGGAATTGGCTTATACAAGTCTCAATTCCATAGGTTAGGTTGCAAGCTGGAAACTCAGATGATGGTGAAGTTGAGTTCCCCAGGAAAAGCTGGCTGGCTGAAGTAGAGGCAGCAGAAGTTCATTTTTTCTGACTTCTGAAATCTTCAGTTCTGGTTTTTAATACCTCCAACAGATTGGATAAGAAGATTTCCCTCATTGCTTAGGACAATCTCCTTTGTTGATTGTAGATACAATCAACCACAGATGCAATCAACTGACTATAGATGCAAATCCATCTACAAAATAACTTCACAGTACCAATCAGGCCAGTGCTTGCTTGACCAATCAATTGGGCATCATAACCTAGCCAAGTTGACACATGAAATTGATCATCACACTGAACCAAACCTGGAATCATCTTGCTTTAGTAAATAAGATAAATTTTGCATTTTTGGAGTCAAACAATGATAAAATAGCACAAACTAGCAAAAATATAATGGATTCTCAGTTGCCCACCACCTTTTCTGCCCCCAAGTTCTTATAAGCATTTTTTTTCCCTTGTTTTGTCTTTTCTTACTACCAACGTACTTTTTTTTTCTAAAACATTTATTGTCTACTACATTTTTTTTCAGCATATTTAATAGAAAGATGTTAGCTTTTACTTATTAGTTTGTTTAATGTTGGAGGAAAAATTGCTGCTATTCACTACAGCTATAGTACAGGTCTCATTGTATTATCTGATTCTTGTCAAGATGGTTTCTAGTCTTTATTTTTCTTTTTGAATGATAGACATCTTAATGGTTTAACACTTTTTCTTTCCATTAATAACTTCCCATATAGTATGCATTAAGAAAAGAAGGCTGGTGGATGTTAAAAGGGTTAACATGATCGAGTCCTACTGTATCACAGGGTTTTAGCTCCAGGTTTCTAAGAACTTTCTCAAGCTGATGACAATTAATTGCTGCCTGAAAGGCTAGCTGTATTTTGGTTGTAACAAAAAGGAGGGTAAACTTTTGCCAGAATTATTGTGACACTCTACTGGGGGAAGAAAAAAGAAGAAGAAGGAGAGGAAGAAAAGCAAAAGCAAAAACAAAATTTGCCTCTAACTATGATAAACCCCAAGGGAAGAGAAATTAGGTAAAAGACATTAAGATATTTACATGACATGCTCTACAGCCAGTCTTTAATTGTATTCTTCATTACTTGATAGGACAAAATGAAGAAACCCTTAACAAATTAAAAATTCATTTATCGAAACTTCTCGATGCCAAGCCTATGGGATACAATCATGCTGCCAAAGACCTTGGTCTAAAGTCATTATTTGGGAAGCTACTTTTTGTTCAGAAATCAGAAAGTCATTTAAGCTACGGCTAGACAGCTGTGTGAAGTGTTATCAAGTAAGTGGTGTCTGCAAATTAGTAAGGCAAAAAAAGTACGCAGCTGGCAGAATCATCTAAAATTCAACAATTTTGGAAATGCTTCAGAGCTGAAAGAATGGATTAAGGAAAGAAAGAAAAAAGAAACAATCTTTGACATCTAGAATAATTATGCCAGTTGTAAAAGAACATGAAATATTTTTTCTTCTTTTAGAGTCAAATATACGACTTATATTTTGTTTTTTTTTTTCTGCCATATATTTCAAAATATAACTTTTTTACATTAATTCTCTCAGGACAAAAATGATATAAATCTATGAAAGAATGTCTTCCAGGCTAGATTTTTACTGAAATAAAGATTACATACATAGCAAAGAAAGGTCTTACATATAGCTCAACTATTTCTAACTGACTGCCCTAAAATGATAATGTAGTAATACCAATAGGACATACCTGCATTGACAATTTATGTTTGAGAATCATCCATGTGCACTTGTATGCTTTTTTGGAGTCTGCTTATGTAAAATTAGTTTTCTAGATTACATGGAACAAATCAATGAGCTCATGGGTGCCCCTGCCATTTTTTTTTTTTTTTAATTTAATTAAATTGCTTTTGGTCTGAAGTTTGCAAACTGCTACTTGGGGTTGGGAAATAATATTATATAATTACAAAAGACCAAATATTAATATCACTAATAATTTAGGAATTTCAAGTCAATGAAAGGAAGCAGGGAAGCCTTTGTTTAAAATAATGGTTTATTTGTTAGCTTCTGTTCCTTGTTCCAGCTATCTATTGCTATGTAGCAGGTCACCACAAAACTCAGTGTTAATACAGCAATGTCTATTTTGCCCACAAATCTTCACTATGATCACGGCTTAGTAGACTATTTTGCCCACAAATCTGCACTGTGATCAGGGCTTAGCTCTTTACCACACGGTATCAACCAGGGCCACTGGAAGACTGGGGTTTATTGACAGCTGCAGACTGGAATCACTGGGAGAATTACTTCTCCTGGCAGTTGAGGCTAGATGTCAGCTGGGACTTAGCAGGGGCCGTCTGCTGGAACACCTACACAGTTCCTTCCAAGTGGCTACTTGGTTTGCTGACAGCATGAAAGTTGGGTTCTTATGTGAGTATTCCTAGAGAATATAGTGGAAGAGAATGGCTTTTTTATGACCTATCCTTGGAAGTCTCGTAACATTTCTTCTGCTGTACTCACAAAGTTCCACCCAAGTTCAAGGAGAGGGCATATAGAAACCCCACTTGATAGGAGGAGTGTCAACTTACTATTTTAAGAGGAGCATGAAAGATTAAATATCTTGTGGTGGCCCTCTTTGAAAAATATAATTGCCTATGGTATGCCCTCAAGCCAAAACAATCCATATCCCTGGCACATGCAAAATACATTTGAACTCTCGCCCAAGAACCCAAGCCCTATCCCCTTAGCATTTCAGCTTAAAGTCTATGATTTCATCATCTAAATCTGCTCCAGATGTAGGCGATGCCCCTTGGGTACAATTCCTCAGTACAGCCACTCAGTATTTCCTTTCAATCTGAAGACTCGTGAACTAAAGAGACAAGTTATCTACCCCCCACACAGCCAATAATGACTAGACATTTCTGTTCTAAAAGGAGAAAACTGGGGGAAATGCTACAGACACTTGTGCATTGCATTCTGAAATCCTGCAAGTCACATGTTGCCAGTTCCTTGATTTGTTCTTTCCATACTTATTTCCTTTTAAAGATAAATTAAACTCTCTAGAAAGGAGAGTCTGTTTACATATTCATATGAAGGAAGCCATTCCTAAAAGTTCTCATGGTATCTTGGGCCTCATTTCTCTTTTTACTGTAGGTAAGACCTCTTTGGCAACTATGATAGATTGTGTTTATCCAAAGTTGGCAACAACAAGATAGTCCTTCCCACATACTCTTCTTTCTCTGTGAGGTTGGCACTCCCCATATTCAACAGAGTCCCTTTGAACCTGAATTAAGTTTAGGTTCCAGTTCAAACAAGAGAGCATGGTAGAAGGAATAGAAAGTGTCTTTGCTTTGTTTGCTAAAGCTTCCGAAATGCACTATACCAGAAATAGGCTGGTTTTTAACTATAAACTTATAAGCTTACAGTTCTGAGGCCATGAAAAGGCCCAATTCAAAGCATCATCAAGATGATACCTTCTTCCTGAAGACAGGCTGAAAGCAACCCTGGGCTCCTCTGTCACATGGTAAGACACATGACAGTGTCTTTTGGTCTCTCTTCTCTTTTGTGTTTTGTTGCTTCCAGCTTCTGGCTGTTCCATCAGTATCTTTTTTTTTTTTTTTTTTCCCTTAGCTTCTGTGTCTTTCTCTCTGTGTATCTCTCTGTGAGTTTCATCCTCTTTAAAAGACTCCATTAAGAGGATTAAGATCCACCTGGGGCATGCCTCAACTGAAATAACCTAATGAAAAGATCACACCCACGATAGGTTTGCACTCACAGGAATGGATTAGCTTTAAGAACATGATCTTCTGGGATCCATAAAGCCTCCAAACTATCACAGTCTCCCAAAGCAAGGTCATAAAGGTGCCTTGCATTTCTGATGTGTTCTCTTGGGACAATCTTTTTGGAATACAGTCACCATGCTGAAAGAAAAGTAAGCAGAAACATGGAGATACTATGTGAAGTGTTCTGGCTACTAGCCACATCTGAGGTCCCAGCCGACAGCCAACATCAATTGTTAGATGTGAATGAGCCAATCCTTTCATGATTTCAATCTTTAGGGTCAAGCCATTCTCTAACCGTTGAGACGGCCCTGCTACCACATGAGACAGAGACAAGGTATTCCTTCCAAGCCTTGCCGAAACTGCAAATTAATCAGTAAAAAAGAAATTATTGATGTTTGAAGCCACTAAATTTTGAGGTGATTTGTCACAGAGTAATGATAATTGGAACAGATTTTGGCATCTGGAAGCATGTGCTGCTGTAACAATAACCTAAAACATGTGGCACTAGTTCTGAGAAGAGGAAGTGAACAGAAGCAGGAAGGCATTTAGGACACTGTTCATGAAAGCCCAAAGAACCTTGAAGAGAGTGTTAGCAGGAGCATAAAGAACCGCTGGCTGCTAGTGAGGGTGCAGAGAAAGTTAGGAAAATTCTGTTAAAAGATGGCAATAAGGGAATCCTTGCTGTGTAAGACCAATACCATTGCTTACAGTCACAAAAAAATTAAAATATATTCTTAATGAAAATTCTTATCTAGTACGGAGATTTTTAAGCAGACTGTTGACCTGAAGGACCACTTGAGTTCATCTCACTGCCTATGATAAATGCAAGAGGAGAGCGGTAACTGTTAAATATAAAGGATCTAGAACTTGCTGGGCCTGAAATAAAACTGTTCCTCATTCCTAAACTCTCCTGATAGCAAATTAATTATGCTGAAATTAAGAATGACTTTTGGGCAGAGTATACATCCAGGACACTGTCAGGAACATATGACCTAATGATGAAGCCAAGGGCGTGACTCAAAGAACTCAGAGTGATTTAAGGTGGTGCCTCATAGACACTTTAAAACAGATATCACTATTATCATTAATATTGTTTTTATTATGCTGTATATTATTTATTTAGGGGAAAAAGTCAATCCTCTAAGCCTGTGTCCTCATATTGTGAAATATTAATCTGCATTAGGAGACTATAATTTCAATCTTCTGTCCATACACATAATATTTACTTAATAATATTTTAATCAAGTATGAGTTTAGTAGGCCTACTGTCATGATTCTCCACTTTCTCCAATGACATTAAATTCCTTGAAGTCAGATTCAATATCTTATCCATCATTTTATCTGTAAGCCAAGAGCCAAGTTCTTTGAATTCAGGGATATCTACTATATGCCAGGCACTGTTCACATTACCTGTTTTCTCATTTGCTTCTGTGGAAAACTGTTAATATAAGTAATTTCTAGATTCTCATATCTTCCTTTCCATTAACAACTGATGATCTGGGATTTTATTTGTATAATTACTCAATTATATAATATGTATGAACAAAACAGCTATTTGATATTTAGGTGGTGAATTTTTTTTTCATATTCCATATGTGGACATTTATGTATATTATAATAAATAATGGAATTATTTTATTTTATATTAGAGTGACAGACATTTTCTTATGTTTGGAGTTGTCTTTATAGATCATTGGTTATGGTTGAAGAGCCTAGCAATGTGGAGAATATGAAAAGTGACTGTTCTTTCATTCACTCATTCATTGTTCATTTATTCATTCATTCTTCTTCCAAGAGATGTATTAAACTGGGTGTCAGACACTTGATTTATATCCTAGGGCATGTAGGCAGATAAAAGGGAAAATACAAGGCAGTGTGGAGCATGGGAGATCAGAAATGGGGGTCAAGAAAGCTTCTGTGAGGAAGTGATTTTTAGTTCAAAGACTTGTAGGACTTCGCCAAATTCAGCAATTAATAGATGTTCATTGATAAGCTAACTGGTCTACCTTATGGTTGTGGGTTAATAGCAGTAGCCCTTTGTTTTTTCTCTCCAAAATATGAAGAAGGAAAAGGCTGCGCTACCTACCTGTGATGGTTAATTTCAGGTGTCAACTTGACTAAGTTATAGTGTCTAGTTATTTGATCAAGCAAACACCAGCATGATTGTTACTCTAAAGGTAGTTTTTGGATTTAAATCATTAGTCAGTTGATTGCATCCATGGTTGATCATACCTTTAATCAACAAAGGCAATTTCCTTCAGCAATGAGAGGAATTGCCTCATCCAATCATTTGGAGGCCTAAGGGAGACCTGAGGATTTCAGCAGTCAGAAAGAAGAATTTCTATCTCTACTCTAGACAGGGAATTCATCATCACCATCAAGTTCCCAACTTACAGCCTGCCATATATAATTCAGACTTGCCAATCCCACAGTTGTGTAAGCCAATTCCTGAAATAAATCTCTTCATATTTAAATATATATACTCTTTGTTCTGTTTTCTAGCAAATGCTGACTAATATACTACTGCACAGATTTCTAAAATAATCTACAAGAAGTAATTTTAAAATATAAAACAATGTGAAAATATGTCAAATTTTATATCTACTTGATTTATTGCTGATTTTCTATGTATTAGATTGATAACTCTTTTCATTTTCTGAAGAACTTAGGTTTCAGAGCATATAACATGTTATTCAGTTAAGGTTGTGATTCATGAGAAATATGAATAATAAACACAAAAGGTTCAAATATTTGCTGTTTTCCACATGTTCATTTTCATATTCTTTCTTAAGGGATTGTCATAAATATATCTTTGATTTAATTCAAATGGTAATTTTATTTTAGAAGACTTCTGACTATTGTATTATTCCATTAAAATAGTAGCATAAACAAGAAGACCTACAATTCCAAACAATATTATTTAATAGCTAATATGCTTAATAGGTGCCACATATTGTGCTAAACACTTTGTATGGATCATATTTTTGATATGCCCAGCAAACTATAATATGAGGCAGGTAATATTATTACCCCATTTTACAAATCAGGAAAATGAAACTGAAATACTTAGATTATAGATTTTGAAACAATAAATTTCTGTGGCTTTCAAATATCTAGTTTAAGGTACTTTGGTACAGCAGCCCTAGGAAACTAAGACAGTTTGTCGTGCCTGGAAGTGGGGTGCCCCTGTAACAAATACCTAAAAATATGGCAGTGTCTTTGAGATTGTGTAGTAGGCAGAGGCTGGAAGAATTTTAAGGTGCTTGATAGTAAAATCTAGATTGCCTTGATGAGACTACTGGTAGAAATAAAGGTGTTATAGGCAATTCTAGTGAGGACTCAGACAGAAATGAAGAGCGCTATAGAGAAAATTTCTACTGTCTTAGAGAATTCAAAGATTGTCATAAAATGTTGCCGGAAATATGAAGGCTGAAGGTACTTCTGATTAGGCCTCAGATAAAAATGAACGTGTGTTTGGACACTGGAAGAAAGGCCTTCCTAGTTATAGTGTCAGAGAACTTGGCTGAATTGTGTTCTCATGGGTGGAAAGCAGAACTTGTAAATGAGGAACTTGGATATTTAGCTGAACTTGGATATTTAGCTGAATAGATTTCCAAGTAAAATGTGGAAGGTGTGGTCTGATTTTTCCTTGCTGCTTTGAGTAAAATGTGAGAAAAAAGAGATGAATCGAGAAAGGAACTGCTAAGCTAAGAGGAACCAGTACTGGATGAATTGGAAAATTTTCATCCTATCCAAATAGCTCACTCCTGAGACTTGGCAAAGGGTGTGACTGGACAGCCATTTGCTCAAGAGATTGGGCATGAGACTCATGGATCCAATCACCATCTCAGCAGAAGCCGTGAGTAGAGATGCAGTGATCCAGGAAATATCTTGTCTGTTGGCTTTGACCCCTGTGTATTGCATGGGAGAACAACAAGGTTTGTGAGAATTTTTATCAGTAGAAACATTACTGTACTGAAGGGGACAGAGACAGCATAAAATAAAGGAAGAATGACTCTAAGAGCAGAGCCATGGATGCAGAGGCCTGGGCTGACAAGTTCTCCTGTAGGCCAAGAAGGTGGGGCTGCTGCCCCCAGGGGCCTGGAAGGATGAGGACTCCTCCTGTGAGGGGCCAGAGGGGCAGAGAGCCAAGCTACACCAGATTCCTCTTGAGCTTTGTAACCTGCTGGGTTGCAAACTTGCTTTAGACCAACAATACATTTTGTCTCCTTTGGAATGGGAATGTCTATCCTATTACTGTCCCACCATTGTGCTTTGGAAGCAGGTAATGTGTTTTAACAGGTCTGTGGATAGATAAGAATGTTGCCCCGGGATGGCCCATACTCAGAGTCTTATCTATACCTGACTTGGTTGACTTAGAAAATGATAATTTTGACTCAGAGTTCATGCTGGAATGAGTTAAGACCTTTGTACACGTTGGAATGGGGTGAATGTATTTTGTACATGAGAAGGACCTGAATTTTAGGGTCCAGAGGGCAGACTGTTATGAGCTGAAACATGTTGCTCAAAATGACATGATCAAGTCCTAATCTCCATCCTCTGAATGTGACCTTTTTTGGATTCAGTGTCTTTGAAGATGTGATTAGTTTAGATAGGGCCAAACTAGATTAGGGTAGGCTCTAATCCAATATGACTGGAGTCCTTATAAGAAGAGGGAAATTTGGATACATAGACAGACACAGAGAGAAGGCCATCTGAAGATTAGACAGTGATCATAGTGATGCATCTACAAGCCAAGGAATGCCAAGGATTGCTGGCAAATACCAGAAACCAGAAGAAGAAAAGAATGGTGGTCCCCTAACAGTTTTCACAAGGAGCATGGCCCTGCTGACAGCTTAATTTTAGACTGCTAAACTCCAGAACTGTGAGAAAATAAATTTCTGGTTTATTTTCTTTTAAATTACCAGGTTGTTACAAAAGCCCTAGCAAACAAAGGTATTTGTTATTTAATTATTCATATTCCAGTTCCAGTTACTACATATGAATAACACACCATCCCAAACTTAGTGGCATAAAACCAGAATCATTATATTATGCTCACTGTAACAACCAAAATCCAATCAGGAGAAGCAGAATTTTAATATAAAGAATTATTAACTATAACAGGGGATTGGAGTAACAAAGTCCTGGTAGAAAGTGAAGAGAATCCTAAAAAAACATAAGGACATTCTAAAGAATATTGGAAAATTATAGTATAAAATAATAAAAGAGTAGCTACTCCCATTGGAGATGAGATGGTGTACCCAAAGAGGAGACATTGCTCTACTTTTCCCACCCAGGCAGGGATCCATACCTTGTTGGAGAATCATCGCTCACTGATAACAGAGAAGTTGCTTTTGTATGCTTTTGTCCATGCTTATGCAATTTGCTAAAACTTTGGCCACTGGAACTTTCCAGAAACTGGCTCTCTAAGGTGCTGGGGAAGGCACAAGCCATAGGGTGCTGCTGCCTGTAGTGCATTGCATGGGCCTGGCTTTGGAGAAGTCACCCATGCTGCAGAAGCCTGCCAAGGGAAAACACTGAAATCAGGAAGTAAAACCCTTTCCTCTAGCAGTGCCTCTTCAGCAACTTCTACTGGTTTAACATCGTGCTGGTTGGCAAAGCTAAAAATAAAAGGGTTCACCCACATTATCAAAGAGCAAGTAAAAACAGTGAATTTGGAGCTGAGTTGCAATAAAATAGTTAAATGGCACCATCATGGAATCCGAGGGTGATGAATGCATCAGAGAAAAAACCTTCCCATTATTCTGTTTCCTATTCTTCACCCTCAGAATGAGCGGGAACACTTCAATGCTATCATGTGCCTCAATTACTAGGGGTTGGAATCAACTGAAAGTCTGCACACTCACATGTCTGTAGTTTTGAGCTGGGTGACTTTAAGACTAGGATTATTGAACAGAGCACTTTCATGTGGCCTCTCCAAGGAGATTGGCTCCACCAAAGCATAGTGGCCTCAGGGATTTTAGACTTCTCAGGTGGTGACTCAGTGCTGTAAGAACAAGTGTTTTACTGAAAAAGGGGGAGGCTGTGTCACTTTTTCTTACCTAGGCTCATAAGTCACATAGAGTCACTTCTTTTATATTATATTGGCTCTAAGCAACTTGCAAGCCTTCCTGGAATCAAGGGAAGGGGACATGGAGGAGTGTCAAGGTTACACTAAGAGCATGTGGATTGGAGGATAATGCTTTAACCAGTTTTGCAACATGCACTCTCTCATCATTCATCACTCCGAGAATGTTAAAAAAATGCTAAACGGATTCTTTGTAAGTTTTGTTTTTATTTCTCATTGCCTTTCACTCATTTCCTCAATTAAAATGAACTTTTTCATCTTCATAGGTGAAATTCTGAGTATTTTGTCTAAGCATTATGATGGAAAAATTTGTATTGTTGCTGAGGAAAGGGAATGTATCCAAGATTGGAGTATGTCAGCATCACATTCTTGGCATTCACTGACTTGTGAAATTGTCAAGTACTCTAAAAGGACAAAGCATTAGAGAAATGAATGAATGTCATTTTAGTTTTCATCATACTTTTAGCAAAAAAAGAAAAAGAAAATTAATGGTGAAAGACTTTCTATGATGATGTGTTTTCCCCTTTATATTAATTGACTCCCTTCAATGTTATAGATTGTTAGCCACATAATTCATACAATTCTCTTGTTTTTAACTTTTTTGGTATCACATTTGCTTATTTGCCTCACTCACTGACCAGTTTGTCCTTACACTCCTTCTGACTTACCTTTCTATGTTCAACCATTAAATGTCAGCATATAATGGACGTATAATGTATTGCTAGGAATAAGCCTTATGCAATTTTCTTGAGCAACTTTATCATCTTGCGTGATTTTAACTGATAACTTCAGAATTCTGGAAGCATATATCCAGTTGTCCACTTTGCATCTCCATCAGTGATCTTAAGGGTTTCTCAACTCATTACATCCAAAATTAAAACCACTGTCTTTCTGTCTTTTCTTCCAAATCAGTTTATCTTTTTAAATGTAGCTTTTCCTCCTTATTGGTACCACCATTCATGCAGTAATCCAAACCAGAAGCCCTGGGTTCAATACTTATTTCACTACTAACCAATATTGACTTTTAACTCAACATAGACTTCTTTACTAGGGCTCTCAGTTACATAAATCATAGTCCTTTATCCATGGAATCCATCCCAGTCACCACTGCTCTAGTTCAAGTTCTCATTTTTTTTTTTTAAACCTGCTTCCATAACTGATTGCCTGTCTTAACACCCTCCAATTCATCTTCCAAAAAGCTGCCCCAGAACTCATCTGAAAGGTGAATGTAATCATATCACGTCCCTGCTTATGTTTTTTTTTAAAATGGCTCCCTGTAGATTTCAAACAGCATTACGGTGCTCCAAAACTGCCCTTTATTTTTCCAGTGGCAAATTTAGGACTACACGTTCCAGCCCTGCTTAATTTTTTTACAGTCCCCTGTACTATTATTCTTTGAGACTATCCACAGTATCTTTTCTCTGCCAAAATGCCCCCCCTTCTGCTGGTTTATCCAGAGACTTCCTACTATTCTGGCAAGGTTAATCTACCTTTTCTTCTATGTCCTTCATTCTTACCTCCGGGCTTACTGATTATTCTCAGCTCCTTCTGAATATACTTCTATTAAAGCATTTTCCATGTTGAAATTGCAATTATTAGTTTTCATATTTCACCCCTAATCGTGCGTCAGGGACTTTATTCACATTTCTATCTCCAGTGTAGTGTTAAGTGACTGTCACTTTGAGCAATTGTTCATATAATTGTTTTTTGAATGAACCATTTCTTTGGCATAAATCTTTTCCTATCAAGTTAGAATGCCTCGCCTTAATTTTTATTCCATAAACCATCAATTTTAAATTTGCATCAAGGCATATGTCTACCAAATCTGTCATCCATGAGTGCATTTTTGTAAATTACATATATAATTGCATCATGAGTTTTATTTATCCACTACAAAAATTTTTATCTTTAATTTGGCATTTAATTCATTAACATTTACAGTGATTATTGATATAGTTGTATTAATATCTACCATGTTTGGGACCACTTTCTATTTGTTCTATTTGTTCTTTGTTTCTTTTGTTCCCTTTCTTTTTCTGTTTCCTCTGGTTTTAATTAACCATTTTTTGTGATTCTGTTTTACCTCTTCTCTTAGCATATCAATTTTACTTCTTAAAAAAACCTTTTTAGTGGACTAATACAATGTTGCTTCACATGAAGTACAAGTAAATTATAAGAGAATTGAGTTTCTCTCTCCTGTTCCTATGACATGTCTGTCAGTTATTTCACTTATCATATGCTATAATCACACAATATATTGTTGCTATTATTACTTTGGGCAAGTAGTTTATCTTTTAGATAAATTAAGACTAAGAAAAATAAAATATTTTATTTTACCTGCATTTATTCTTTCTCCAGCAATTGTTCTTTCTTTGCATAAATCTGATTTTCCATCTTTATCCCTGAAAATCTTCTTTTCCATTTCTTGCATGACAGAACTCCTGTAAATGAATTCCCTCAGTTTTCAATTGTCTGAGAAAGAATTACTCTTTCACTTATGCAGTTCAATTTTGCTACATATAGAATTCTAGATTGGTGTTTTGTTCTTTTTCTTTCAATACCTTATTCACTCCACTCTCTTCTCTTTTCCATGGTTTCTCATGAGAAGTCCTCTGTAATTCTTATCTTTATTTCTTTATGTGTAAAGTGTTTCTATTCCCTGGCTTTCTTTAAGATTTCTTCTCTCTCTTTGATTTTCTGCAGTTTGTATATGGTATGCCTAGATGAAGTGATTTTTGTTTCTGTTTTTTAACATTCATTCTGCTTGGTGTTTTTTGAGCCTCCTAGATCTGTGTAATGTCTCCCATTAATTTTGTAAAGTTCTTGGGTATTACTCAAACATTTCTACTGATCCATTCCCTTTGTGCCTCTCTTTATACATACATTATACCTTTTGAAATTGTCCCAGAATTTTCAGATGTTCTGTTCTGTTTTCTTTGTTCTTTTTTTGTTTTAGCATTTCAGTTTGAGACATTTCCATTGACCTGTCTTCAAGATCACAGATTCCTTTCTCTTTTTCTTTACCCTAGTGTTTCTCTATAAGAAACAGTTTTGGTGAATATGCTGCTGACTTACTTTTAACACTAGATTAGTTTCTTAATTTGAAAATCAGTGTCACTTAGCCCCATATTAGTGATATTTTCTTGCCTCTGATGACCTTCATAGTCTCTAAAGTCCAACCAAGTTGCCAAAATTCAAAAGACAAATAGATGGCAACAATATAATTATATTTTTTTACTTATTTTATTATGGAAAAATATATATAATGTAAAAATTGCCTAGATGGCCATTTAAAAATGTATAATTCAGGGGTATTAATTATATTCACATTGTTCTGCAACCATCACCACTATTGCCAAAATTGTCTTCACCCCAAACAGAAACTCTGTACACATTAAGCAATAAATTCCATTACTCCAATCCTCTGGCACCTGGTAAAATTTAATCTACTTTATGTCTCTACAAATTTATCTTTTCAAGATATTTCATATAGTGGAATCACACAATATTTATCTTTTTGGGTCTAGCTTATTTCACTTAGCATAATGTTTTCAGAGTTCATCCAGGTTGAGCATATATCAGAACTTCCTTCCATTTTATGACTGAATAATATCCCACTGTCTGTATATACCACAGTTTTTAATCCATTCTTCTGTTGATGGACACTTGGGCTATTTCCACATTTTGACTATTGTGAATCATACTGCTATGAATACTGATGTACAGGCATCTGTGAGTCCATGTCTTCAATTGTTTGAGGTATATGCCTGGGTCCCTCCTACTGCACACAGAGACTGTGGAGTGACTCACAGCAGTGAGTTAGAACTCCACACATATCCAGGCACAGGAACCCAAGTCTGCAGAGACCTGGGTGGAACACAAGCTGCTGAGAAGTGGTCCATATAAAAGGGCCACCAGAAGGGAAAAACAAAAAGAGAGCCCAGAATAGAAATTCTGGCAAGAACTGTTGTGCCCCCATCCAATCAAGTTTCAGTCATCTCTACCAACTAAAGGCAAAATGGACTTTTCTGAAGTGACCCACCTTTCTGGATTGACCCTATCTGACTCCCCAGGGCAAGGTACCTAATGGCAAAGAAACCAGAAGCAGAAAAGCCTCACAGAAAAATTTAAAAGGGGGGTGGTGAAACTGAACTGCTGTAAGACAAGATGGGTCCCAGAACTGAAAGGTGTAAGGAAAAGGGAGAGAATTTAAACAAACCATAGGAGCTTGGGAGAAAATTCTGCACAAAAAACAAACAGAACAGATCAAGATTCCAGGAGAAGGAAGAAAGGGAAGGAAGCTCTCTACTAGAGCTGAAACAATTGCACAAAAAAGTGAAATCTTAGAAATTGTATTGCATATCCAGGGCAAAAAACAGATGAAGATGAACTGAGAAAACCTGAACAGTTAACACAGGCTATTCTAAGGGTCCAGAATAAGTTAGATCAAGCATTGAAGAAAATCCTTAAGACAAAGCCAATCAAAAATAAAACCTTAAAAAAGAAGGAGAAATGGACCTTCAGAGTTAACTCATCAAGGTAATCAAATGCCTAGACATCAGCAAAAAAAAATAACAAGTCATACTAAGAAACAGGAAGATACGGCTCAGTCAAGGGAACAAATGAAAACTTCGGAGGAAACACAGAAGTTAGAACAACTAATCAAAGATATTCAAACAAATCTTCTAAATCAGTTCAAGGAGATGAAGGAAAATATGCTTAAAGATACAAAGTAAAGGATAGTAAAAAGACCATGTGAGGGCATAAAGAATATTTGAAAGTATAAAAAGAAACATAACAGAAATTATGGTGATAAAAGGCACAATAGTAGAAATTAAAAGTACACCAGAGGAATACAACTGCAGATTTGTACAGGTGGAAAAAAGAATCAGTGAACTAAAAAACAGGACAATCAAAATCATAACTCAGAAGAACAGATAGAGAAAAGAACAGAAAAAACTTGAGTGGTGCCTCAGGGATTTGAGTGACAGAATGAAATGCATAAACATGCATATCATGGGGAAAAGGGCAGAAAGAATATTTGAGGAAATAATGGCAGAAAATTTCCCAGCTCTTATGACAGACATAAATATACATGTGTAAGAAGCACAACCAACTCCAAAAAGAATAAATACTAGTAGACCTACTCCAAGAACCTTGCCAATCACAATATCAAATGCCAAAAATAAAGAGATAATTCTGAAAGCAGAAAGAGAAAAGTGATTCATCATATAAGGAATCCTCAATAAGACCAAGTGCTTAATTCTCACCAGAAACCAAGGAGGTGAGAAGGCAGTGGAATGATATATTTAAAGTACTGAAAGAGAAAATCTACCAGCCCAAAATTCTATATCAGGCAAAACTGTCCTTCAGAAATGAGGTAGAGTTTAAAATATTCACAGATAAACAGAAACCAAGAGAGTCTGTCAACAAAGCCCTACCAGGATTACTAAAGGGAATTCTGCAGTTAGAAAGGAAAAGACAGGAAAGAGTGGCTTATAGTAGTGTGAAGAAAAGATCATCAGTAAGGATAACTAAAGCGTAAATGCAAAATTCAGTGTAACATGTCCTCACTATACAACTCTACTCTTTAATTCACATAAAAATCAGAATAGAATTGAACAAGAAAAAAGCATATTTTTGATACCATATAACCTGGCAATCCCTCTTGTAGGTATATACCCAGAAGAACTGAAAGCAGGGACTCAAACAGACATTTGCATACCAGTTTTTATAGTGGCATTATTTACAATTGCCAAGAGATGGAAGCAACCCAAGTGTCCATCAACCAATGATTGGATAACAATATGTGGTATATACATACTACGGAATATTATTGAGCTGTAAAAAGGAATGAAGTCCCGAGGCAGGTGGAAATATGGATGCACCTTGAGGACATTATGCTGAGTGAAATAAGCCAGGCACAAAGAACAACTATTATATGATCTCACTGATATGAACTATTTATAATAAGCAAACTCATAGATTTAGAATCTAGAATGTAGATTACCAGGGAGATAGATTGGAGTATAGAATGGGTAGTTGATGCTTAATTTGTAAAGAATTTCTGTTTAGGTTGTTTGTAAAGGTTTGGAATTAGACGGTGGTGATGGTAGCACATTATTGTGAGTATAATTAACAGTGCTGAATTATGTATGTGAATGTGGATGAGAGGGGAAATTTGGGGTTGTGTATGTTAAGAATGAAAGTTAGAAGATAAAACATAGGACTGTATCACACAGTGAACCCTAATGTGGATGATGAACTGGGGTTAATAGTACAAGTACAAGAATATTCTTCATGAATTATAATAAATATCTGACACTAATACAAGGTGTTAATAAAGAGTGATATATGGGGGATAATTATACTTGATGTAAACTTTGGACTATAGTTAATAGTGCTATTTTAATATTCTTTCTTTTATTGTGTTTTGGTTTGCTGAAGCTGATGAAATGCAATATATCAGACATGAGTTGGCTTTTACAATGGGGATTTACTAACTTACAAGTCTACCCTTCTTAGGCTGTGAAAATGTCCAATTCAAGGCATCATTGGGATGCTACCTGCACTCTGAAGACAGACTGCTGGTATCTGAGACAGCTCTGTCACATGAGAAGGCACATGGTGTGCCCACTGATCTCTCCCTTCTCTCGCTGGTTTTGTTGTTTCTAGCTTCTGGCTTCAGTGGCTTCATCTCTGAGCTTTGGCATGTCCTGTCTTTTAGCTTATATTTTTCTTAGATTCTCTGGGCCTTTTTCTGTCTTTTATCCTCTTATAAAGGATTAAGACCCACCTTGAATGAAGTGGGCCACATCTCAAGTGAAATAACCTAAGCAAAAGGTTCAGCCTACAATAGGTCTACACCACAGGAATGGATTAAAAGAACATGAACTTTTCTGGGGAACATATGGCTTCAAACCCTTACATAGTGTAACAAAGGTACCACACTCATGCAAAGCGTCAGCAATAGGGGATAATATGGGAATTTTGTATTTTTTTACATGACTTTTCTATAAACCTACAACTTCTCTAAGATAATAATAATAATTTTTAAAATACCATTATGCTAAGTGAAAGAAACCAAATATAAAGTACTACAAATTGCATGATGCCATTTTTATAAAATGTAAATATAAATAAAACTATAGAGACATAAATAAATTAGTGGTTATATGTGGCAGGGGAAGGACAGAGGGATTGAGAGGTGACTGCTAAGGGGTAAGGGTTCTTCTTTGGGAGTAATGAAAGTGTTCTGAAACTGATTATGGTGATGAATGCACAACTCTGAATATACTGAAAGCTATTGATTGTACACTTTGGATGAATTGCATGGTATGTGAATATATCTCAATAAAACTGCTTTAAAAATAGAGGTAACAATAAAAAAAAAATGCAAGAGTCTGTGGTAATCAAATCCCAATGGCGTTTCCCTTACTTGGCAGCCCCACAGTGATGGAGGATGGAATCAGTTCTACCTCTCTATGGTCTTGGTATACACCCTAGCAATATTCAATACACTTTATTTCCCTGTCTGCACTTTAAGCTTCTTAAAGACAAGAAATTAAAATTCCTTTTTTTATATACCACAGTTACTGATACAGTGTTGAAATATTGCAGACATTTTAAGCAACTTCCCTCATTCATAAAAGAAGAGCCAAGTAAGTGTTGACAATGATTTTATAGGACTGACATAATAAATTACAATCAGTTAATATAAATAGTGTTTTTTTAATAAGAATTTGATTTTCAAAACAGCAGAAGGTCATATTCCTTCTATCTGGATGCAGGATTGTTGGATAATTTTACCCTTGTTGGGATTATCAGTACACAATATATTTTGGGCTGAAGAAATAATCATACTTTAAAAAGTATGTTTTTGGATCTTTATTTATTAATCCCCTTAGATACAAGGTATATTTTTAAATAATGTTAAATTGTTTCTAAAAGGTGACTATAATTTTTCTTCATGAACATAATTTGTCCCTTTCAGTATTAAGTAGTACTCGGTTCTTTTATAGACCTTTTATGACATGTCTTTTTTTGTAGTTGTATTCCAAACTAACCCATCACTTTCCATATGTGAATCAAGCTATCAGTTTCATTGCTTCTGAAAACTTGTATTCTTAGTATTTGGTGATATTATTCTATTATTTACATTTTATTGTGAAGAAATAGTAATTTATAAAGTAAATGTACATAGAAACAGGTTTTCATCTCTCTCTAAGTTCTATTACTGACATTCACAAAGGGCAAATAGGCTTAAGTAGGCCTTTCAGATTGTTTAGAGTTTATCTATAAACTGCAAAGTTTGGATACTGTATCCTAGAGAGTGTTATAAACATCACATTTCTCCCATAACAACCCTGAGAAATGTGGGTTCTATTACGTCTATTTTGGAGATAAGGAGCTTGCAACTTGCAAGCAAGCTTCCCTGAGCTAGACACTGAAGGTTTTCCCATAAATAAGGAGATAATAGTGGCAGGTTTGTACTGACCAAATAAAAAGCAGCCATGGACACTAATCAATTCATTTGTAAATTTTTAAAATCAGCAAATATTAATTTAGTTTTTACTACATACAAAGCATTAAGCTCAACCACATTCTTCCTTATTTCTCACGAAAGTCATTTGTTCTGTAGCATTGCTTTTATCTTTTATTGTGAATTTAAGAACAGCTGGTGTTTGGTTTGCCAATTTCCCACCAGCTATTTTCTTCTACATACTCTATTTACAAAACAATTCTCAGACTTCTGCAAAAGTTCTGAAGAAGAGGTGTCTCTTCTCATCCTTAAAGTAATTCCATGCCTTTTTGCATCCTGAAGTACATTATTCTCACACTTATGCATTCTCTTTCCAATACTTTGAACAAACCTTCTGATGCATTCTTCCTTTTTATCTTTTACGTTTAAAAATCATTTGACCCTTTCAAACCATTATCCTATTTTTGTTTTGTCTTGAATAATCAGACACTTCAGTGTGTATTCTTATATCATCATGTTCATTTCCTTAGCACATATTTCTTTGTTACACCTTGCTAAGTGTCTTTCAAATTTAGCATACCAGCATGCTATTAGCTCAGATACCTATGAATAACCATATGACCCACTTCTTTCTGAATTTTATAGATTTTTTATTTTTGTTCTCAAATTTTTAAATATCTTTACTGTGCTTAATATCATTGGACACTCCCCCTTCCTCCAACTCTACTCTCTCTCATCTTCTAACTTCCCTTTACACTTCTTGGCCCCATGTTTTCCTGGCCTCATATATTTTTCTCTTTCCTCTATGATAGACTCTTCTCTGTTATTTTATGGACTCCCCTTTCCTCTCACACCTCTCTCCAGCCCTCCTCTCTGAAAAGATTAACACATTCCATCTACTCAACTACTCATTGCCTTGGCAGAGCACATGACAGCTATAAGCTGGATAGAACAGATAAGAAACTGTCGGCAATGAGGGTATTCAAGAAATACAGAAAAGGCACTTCTTTATTTCCATTTAAATAAAATTTGTTTCCATTTTGAGATCCTATTCCACCAGTCCCATGGGGGAGTCTGAGTTCTCATGGGGAACGTCAGCTGCTCCTTGAGTCTTCTGCCTAAGAAGATACTAGCTGAAGAATCCCCCACACATGAATCCACATCAGACACTGTTAAACTTCTCCTGCTTTCAGTTGACTTGCAATTATTTTGTACCATATTTAAGGACATGTAATCATCCACCTGTTTTATGATGACACTGGGCCATGGTGCTCTCTGTGTGGCAGTCAAAGACACAGTCTACACAAGTTTCCTATGAACCCAATTCCTTTTTTTCAACCTCTTCCCCCATATCTCCTCTCCAGGGCCCACCCAAAGCTCTACCCAGTATCAAGGAATGGGGACATCTATTTCAGTTGCTAAACTCTTATATTTTCTTCATTTCTATCTGTCTCTTTCCTTTTCCCAGCCCAGGATATCCTCATGTACCTAGTCCTCACACACAATGGTATTTCTCCCAGGACCTGAGACCTCTTAAGGATTTAGTTTTCCTGAGACCAAAGGACAGATGTTCCTTAGTTTCTATTTTCCTAGTTGTCACATTCGAACATAGTATAGAATAGTCTACCTTCTAGAATGAGATAGTGGTGGCAAAGTTCATCAGGAGGGGAAAAAACTAAACTTCCTGGTTGAAAGCAAATGAATGAAACATGGTAAAATTTTGGATAATTCCATCCTTTCACATGATCACAGTTTAGATTTAGCCAGGACAGAACTACAACTTTCTGCCTGGTAGTCCGATCATCATTAGAGAAAACGTAAAGCAAAGTCCTATCCTGGCCTGCCTATGATAACTTCTTTTGATCTGTTTAAGCCATTTCCAGAAGTGCTGGTTGGATCAGAGTAAAGCCCCTTTTCATGCTTGATTCAATCTGCTGTGGCTCTGACACATAACTGGGCTTCTCTGCCTCTGCTTCTGCACTAATCCATAGTTTGAATGTACTCCAAGGCCGCCCACTCTAAAGCCTGTGATATTTATCAGGGGTGCTCCAGTGTGGTGGTTCTGATTGCAGGCTCTGCCATAGTTCCAACCAAACCCAGATGTGCTAATCCAGCTGTGTGATTCAGGGCAACTTACTTGATATATCTGTGCTTCCTTTTCTACCGAGGGATATTTATAGTCCTTAAAATAAAGTTGTAAGAATTCACTGAGTAAAATACTTAATGCAACAGTTGGCACTCAAAAAGCACTCAATAAATGTTAACTATTAATATTATGGAGACAATGGAGGATTTGGCATCTATTAAGTATTAAAAAATCTTTTGTAGGGTCACCAGACACATTTTAAAAGGCAGAGCTAAAGCTCAATTGAATAACTCTTGATTTAGTAAGCTGAATTCTGTATCTTTTATCAAAGCTTCTGATTTATTGTGATGGTAATAAAAAATCAATACTTTATTTTTATCAGAAATAGAATTTACTTAAATTTGTTGATTCAGTTGTGTCTATTGCTTTACAATAAACTACAAAATTTAGTTACTTGTGAAAGGCTTTATAGCTCATGATTCTGTGGGTTGACTGGGCAGTACTTTTGTTGGTATTGTCTATGAATGTGGTTTCATTTATCTGGTAGGTTGTCTTGGAGATGAACTGGGACCTTGTGATGGCTGAACTCAAAGTAGGAGAGTGTCCTGGACTTCTTACTTGGCAGCTAGTGAATGTCCCAATAAATGAATGTTAACAAACCTCTGTTTGCATCATGCTTGCTGATGTCCCATTTGCCCAAGAAAATCACACGGAGTGCCCAGATTTAATGTGGGAAGGGGCTATACAAGAGCTGAGCACAGGGAGGTATGATTTATTAGCAGATATCAATGTAACTGTATACCCATACTGTGTGGTATGTAACATATAAAATTAGTTAAACTAAGAGCTGTTTCCCAAAATCACTTTCCCTGGATAGTTCCAGGCTGAAGTTGGTTAAAAGAGGAATTACATGAAATTTGGAAGGTGGAAATGAAATAGTTGTTGTTACTCTCTAAAGGCTGTTGTCATCAGATGTTACAAAGTCAGAAATGCCTGATGGGCTCCAGTTGCTCATTGCTCTCCTCTGATCCATGCCTAATTCATCTTCCTAACTTCTGACCTCATTGAAAAATAGTGACCCCACCTCCTCTACAACCAGATTCCTGGCTGTGAGACCAAGAATTATAATCACACAGACACCTTAGCTTCCCAAAGATGACTCTTGAGTTGCCCTTCTCTGTCCCACTTTGGTGGATGATTGGCTTATCTGATGAGTGCTGAGGGACTCCTGTTCTGATCTTACCTACTTTCCACATCTTGACTGTCCCAGTACTCATCAAAGATGTGGAAGGTCTAATTCCTATTATTCTTTCCCTGTAACACTTTTAGGGACTCTGCTATCTTAACTGGCCCCTGAGTGATACAGTGATAAATTCAATATTCATTCTGCTGAGTTCTAGTGCTTCCTGTGTGTTCTGGTTTGCTAAAGCTGCTGGAATGCAATATACCAGAAATGGGGTGGCTTTTACAATGAGGATTTATTGACTTACAATTTACTGTTCTAAGGCCATGAAAATGTCCCAGTTAAAGCATCAACAGGATCATGAAGACTGGCTACCAGCAAGCTTGGGATCCTCTGTAAGATAGCAAGACACATGGCATTGTCTTCTGGTCTTTCACTCCTGGGTGTTGTTGCTTCAGCTTCTGACTTCAGATGCTTCCTCTCTCAGCTCCTGTGGGTGTGTCCTTGTCTTTTGGTTTCTCTGAGGATTTTTCCATGAGCTTCTCTTAATTTCATCTCTTGGCTTCTGTATGTGTTTTAACCTCTCATAAAGGACTCCAGTCAGAGTATTAAGACCCACCTTGAATGAGGTGGGTCATATCTCAATTGAAATAACCTAATTAAAAGGTCCCAACCACAACAGATCTACACCCACAGGAATGGATTAAAAGAACATGACCTTTTCTGGGGTACATAACAGCTTCAAACTACCACACTGCATAAGCCATAAGGAAGGAGAAACAATGGGGATATAGATGTATAAATTCAATATATGAAAACAAATTTGTGTTATTAATCAAACAGAAAAAAATGCCAGTATGTTTGCCATTATTCTTAATCAAACACTCCATAATCCCCACTATTTTACTTTTCATTATAACAATAAATCCTCAAGTTTCATTTTTATTATTTCTAATATGTAGAGTTCTATGGGGCACAGTTCCTGCTGTGGTAGGAATTGATAGAGTGTGAAACCTCTTTGTTTGTAAGCAAACAAAAATGAAATTTCTTTTATTCTTATAGCTTGTCCTTTATTTTCTCTTCCAATCTTATTAGTTTTGTATGTACTACCCACTACTTATTTATTCCTGTGATTTTCTTGGCTAAAAACAGCAATAAAAATTTCCCACAGTTGCCAAAACATGTAGTGCTCTTGAGAAATAGATAATAAATGTGGAGAAAGAGAAAAATCTATGATGGATTTTAGTCATCTGGATATAATTTCACCCTGCCATGCATTCCTACATTAATTTCTATATAAAATGATAAGGTTACTTATTTACCTTGAAGTTTGATTGGTAGGATATATACAAATATATATATATGCACATATAATTAATTATATAGTTTTCCTAGTTAGAAAAACAATGTATTCTTATTCTCATTATAAAAATGGTCAAATACTATGGAAATTATCAAAATATATAAACTTAACTGGCAGAAATAACCACTGTTAAATATTTGTTTTCCAGATTTAGTTTTCTCCATGTGTGTGTGTGTATATATATATATACCCATATATGCATATTATATGCACACACACATATGTGATAGTCATACTATTTGAAAGATTGTTTTTCTCATATATGAAAATTTTGTCTGTATATAGTATTATTCAAATATTTTAATCAAATTTTTTTTTCCAAAGAGGACATCATTCTTCTTGACAACGATTTTGATAAAAGGAGTCTTCTGCTTTTAGACCATCAAAATTAACATCAGATAATTAATACTAACATTTAATTTTTCTATGAGAGATTCTTGATTAACTGCAGGGCTCAGGATAAATCTCTATGTCTTATAAGGTGCCTCTTCACATGAGCCACTTTTTTTTTGTTTTTGTTTTTGTTTTTGCCTGTAATACAAATAATAAATTCATTTAGTGTGCCAATATGCCAATGTCTTATTTTTAATAAAAATTTGTGAATTATTTTTGTACTTATTTTGGAATTGAATTCCTCTAAAAGCTTATTACTACTCAAGGCATATAGTGCAGGACCATGTGTAAAGATATTTTAATGCTTTTTTGATAGTCATAATAATTATATAATAACCATAACATATTTATGGCATCCCGAAGTCACAGGCATAGACAGTAATATTGTGCTGGGGGTGGGGGGAGGGGATACTGAACTAAGAAAAACTCTTTACTTTGATTCTGTAGTAACGCATGAAATTTAACTACTCTCAGTCTCTATTATTTTATTACTAAAATGGAGCAAATTACACAGAAATCACCCCTTACATGTTACTGTGAAGCTTATAATAAAGCAGCAGTGTCCAATAAGGACCATCACTAAATAAGGATAAAGGCATGAACTCTGGTGTTATACTGCATGGGTTCAAATCCCAGCCTTACTGCTTATTAGCTTGATGATCTTAGACAAACTAGTGAACTTTTCTATTCCTTGCTTTTTTCATCTATAAAATGGGTAGATCTTGATGAATACAATAGACTCCTTCTGTCAGAATTTCCATGAGGGTAAAATGAATTGCTTTGTGTATCTTTGTGAACCTTGACTAGGCAAATTTAGGAACCTTGACTAGGCAAATTTAGTGCTGTCAGAAGGGTTTCCTAAATAAAAATAAGCGCACAAGAGCTTTTAGCATTTTGAGAATTAAAATGCAGAACTAATTATTCCCGTGTTTGGTTCTTCTCAAAACTTACAAAGAATAAAAAAGAAAAAGAAAGAAGGAAAGAAAGAACAGTATGTCATTTTATGGAAAGAGGGCTATGCTCTCAGTAATTGAAATTGTCTTTAGAAGAGCAAATAAAACATCTAGAAATGTGGCACTGTTCCTTCACTGCCAAGGCCAAGACTGACATTGCTTAATGCTTCCTTTTAAAAAGTGTCCAGAGCATTTTCATTTTGTTTTTCAATTTAATAAAATTTAATATAAATATGCCCGTATAAATTCTTAAAACTTGAATACATTAATGAATTAAATATTTTAATTAGTACCTAATAATTCTTTCTTGAACCATTTTAAGATACACAAGAATGTTTCTTTGGCCAAAAATTCCAGGAAAAGAAAAAGTACAAAGCATATAAAAGTAAAATCCACTTATTTACCACTCCACTATCATTCATGGCAAGGTTAGATAAATTAACTTTATTTTCTAATTAATAATTTCTTTTATGGCCAGCAAATTACCTTAAAGATTTGCTCTGTCATGCTGCAGAATGCCACCATTACAACCTATCTTTAATACAACAGAGAACATTTCTATATTCATAAAAATATTTTCTGTCCAGAATTGCTTTTGATTAGTATGAGGCTGTATTGCAGACACTGCCTTTTTCTGGGAATGAATTCCAAGTGTCTTTTATCAAAGTGCAATAATCGTACTGGAAATAAGATGGCAGTTGCATTTGTTAGTTTGGACTCTAATGGCTGTAAAAGCTACAGAAAAGTAGGGCTTGTGCTATCTTAGCATGAAATAATGACTGCCCATTCTGTGCCAGCTTTCATGAACTTAAATTGTATAAGAGCAATAACTCTGGCCACGTACATAGGGCATCTTCTCTCTGAAGCTCCCCTTTTCATTTTTGAATGTGCCTGTTAATTTAGTGGATAGAATCAATGAAAATGGCCTTAGCCTTCAGCCTGAGTGGTCTAAATTGAAAGAAGCATATTTAGAAGGCTGAGACCCAGTCACAAGCTCAATGACAGGCATCTGGATAACAAAGCAAAGGAGACTGCTGACCCAGTGGTCCAGCCTGCCTCTGGGAGAGAGGGAGGGGTCCTTCTGTACACCCCTCCTTTCATCTGCATGACCAGAGAGCAGCTTGTGTTGAGAGCTTGTGACTTCCTCTTCTCAACTAAACTACCTAAGGCTATCTGCACATCATTTACCAAACCTTTTTTTTTTTTTAATTCCACATTATCCATATAAGGTTAAAAATCTGGACTGGTGGGGGAAAAACAAACAGACAAAAAACTGCCTTTGCCTGAATGATCCAGAATTGTCCTTATGAACTCAGCAGGCAGTTGTGAATTATTTCACTTTAACTTATATGTATTTTGTGGTAGATTGAATCATGTCTCCACTAAAAACATGTTCAAGTCCTAACCCCTGGTCTGTGGATGTGAACTCATTTGTAACTAGGACCTTCATGAATGAAGCCAGGTTGTATCAGAGTGGACTTTAATCCAGATGACTAGAGTCCTTTTAAGATGCAGAAATACAGGCAGGTGCAGATTACTGAGCGGGAGAAGTAGGAGCCAGAGAAGGAGAGATCACTAGGTGGCAGAAGCCGAGATGCAGCTACAAGCCAAGGACCCGAAGGCTTGTGGCAAGCCAGCGCCAGAATGCTGCAGACTCTGGGAGAGAGCATGGCTGGTGGTATCTGGCTGTTGGACTTCTAATCTCCAAGACTGTGAGATAAATTTCTGCTGTGTAAGTCAACCCCTTATGTGGTATTGGTCATAGCAGCCCTGGCAAACAACTAAGATGTGGTTAGAAAGTATCATGCTATATTAAAATATTCTACCTAGAAGGAAGGTTGCAAGGTCCTGCTCCAGCTGTGGTGAGGTGACATATGGATGGTAGATAACCATGTAAGGAGGTTTCTTGCTGGATCCCTGTCTCAGGTGCATCCCAATCTAAGAATGTATGGTTTTTCAGTTAAATTAACTTATTGCTCAGACAAAAATTTGAGTATAAGAATTTTTATAAAGAAAATAATGTGATTTTTTCACTGAAGAATCTTAAGTCTCTCAAATAGTAAAGCAATATCAACTCAATTTATATGCCATCATATCATGATATTACAAAATTCCAACTACCAAATACCCCAATCTGTTTTCAAGTTTATCTTATCTCAGAGTCTAAAGCTATTTTCTACTTCATTTCATAGAAATAAATAGATTTGTAGAAATCTTTGTGAAGGATTCAGCATGTTGAAAAAGAAGGCTTCAATGTTATATTTTTATTTTGTCAGAAATGATGCTGTTTCCTAATTATAATTTTGAAGCAGCCTCTCCTAAAAGGAGTTGAAATATGTTGATATAAAATATCATAATTAATCCGGAATGTTTTTATATGCAAGGGCCAAACCAAACTAAATAGGAAGATGGACATGATCTGCAATGACAAATATTTAATAAAACTCTAGTGTTTTTTTTTTTTTTTCCTTTAAGTCATTGAAGTTGAAATCTGGGCCTAAATTAAACCAGATTATTTATATTGTCAAAAATGTTTACTTATTCCCCTGTAAATGCTGAGATCTAGCTTGGAGCATTAATCTACTACTACATAAATCTCAGCCTATGAGTTTATGTTCCTTCAAATATGTACCGTGAGACAAGTGAGCTCAAACCACGTTCCAGGGTGGAATCACATAGAGAAATCCAACAGAGGAGTTCAGCTCCTCCACCCAAGAGCGGTAAGACTCCTGACTGTCAGCATACAATTATAGCTTCTATAGATAATCTGTGTTATCTTTTTAAGTGACCAATTTTCTTTTTTGCTCTTTTCTGAACTGAGTAAGAAATTATTCAGCAGACATTATCACAAATATTGCAAAGCATGGCTTAGATATTTGTGTACCGTGGTATCTTAAAAAAAAAATTCAGGTTTGCATGAAACAAACTATCTTGTATTTAAAACAATAATATTAATTATCATTTATTTAGTGCCAACTGTGAACTATGAACTTTATATTCACTATCTTTAATTGGGTAATAGTTTTTAAGGTAGATACTATCAGTCCCTTAATAGAAAAGCAAACCAAGGCCCAAAGAGTTTAAGTAACTTGGTCAATGAAAGCAAAGGATGAAGCCAAGATTGGAACTCAGCCCTTTAGACCCCAGTGCCCATAGCAGTATATCCCCATCTTTTGTTAGTAGTAGTACAGTTTCAGTTAACACAGCATTTCTCCAAGATTGACTGCACAAGTATTTAAATATTCAAAAGGAGAATCATAAATATCTTTTAGTATGTTTACTGAGAAGATTTTAATTTTCTTATGAAATCCCTACAGTTCCAAATTCATGGATATATACTTGCAACATCCATAAACTATCAATAGGTAATAAAAGTAGTAAAAATTTATTGAATATCTAATATGGGTCAGGTTCATGGTAAACTGTCATTGTATATCAACTCATTTAATCCACATAAAGAACCTGTCATGTTGGTGATTATTTTATGTTTACCATCCTCAGTTTCCCAATGAGGAAATTCAGGAACAGAGAAGCTAAGTACTTTTTCTAAAGCTATACAACTAGCTGGTTACAGACCTAAGATTCAAACTTGCAATTTTGACTTTAGTCTAAAATCTTAGCCACTATGCTGAACTCCCTCTTTAAATTGTATTTCCCACAGTGTGGTTAACTTGATAAAGAGAATTCAATAGGGCATTCAAAGTAATTTTACTTCAAACCTCAAAGACGGAAGTATTTATTAAAACTACCTAGTTCTAAAATAGGTAATTTAATCACTTACTGTTAATTGTATTTTTTTATCTTCATTTTATTGAGATATATTCACATACCACGCAGTCATACAAAACAAATCGTACTTTCGATTGTTTACAGTACCATTACATAGTTGTATATTCATCACCTAAATCAATCCCTGACACCTTCATTAGCACACACACAAAAATAACAAGAATAATAATTAGAGTGAAAAAGAGCAATTGAAGTAAAAAAGAACACTGGGTACCTTTGTCTGTTTGTTTCCTTCCCCTATTTTTCTACTCATCCATCCATAAACTAGACAAAGTGGAGTGTGGTCCTTATGGCTTTCCCAATCCCATTGTCAACCCTCATAAGCTACATTTTTATACAACTGTCTTCGAGATTCATGGGTTCTGGGTTGTAGTTTGATAGTTTCAGGTATCCACCACCAGCTACCCCAATTCTTTAGAACCTAAAAAGGGTTGTCTAAAGTGTGCATAAGAGTGCCCACCAGAGTGACCTCTCGGCTCCTTTTGGAATCTCTCTGCCACTGAAGCTTATTTCATTTCCTTTCACATCCCCCTTTTGGTCAAGAAGATGTTCTCCGTCCCACGATGCCGGGTCTACATTCCTCCCCGGGAGTCATATTCCACGTTGCCAGGGAGATTCACTCCCCTGGGTGTCTGATCCCACGTATGGGGGAGGGCAGTGATTTCACCTTTCAAGTTGGCTTAGCCAGAGACAGAGGGCCACATCTGAGCAACAAAGAGGCATTCGGGAGGAGGCTCTTAGGCACAACCATAGGGAGGCCTAGCCTCTCCTTTGCAGCAACCGTCTTCCCAAGGGTAAAACTTATGGTAGAGGGCTCAACCCATCAAACCACCAGTCCCCTATGTCTGTGGTCATGTTAGCAACCATCGAGGTGGGGTAGGCCAATACCCCTGCATTCTCCACAGGCTCCTCAAGGGGGCACTACATCTTTTTTTTTTCCTTGTTTTTCTTTTTTTTTTTTAACTTTCCCTTCTTTTTTAAATCAACTGTATGAAAAAAAAAGTTAAAAAGAAAACAAACATACAATAAAAGAACATTTCAAAGAGACCATAACAAGGGAGTAAGAAAAAGACAACTAACCTAAGATAACTGCTTAACTTCCAACATGTTCCTACTTTACCCCAAGAAAGTTACATAATATAGCAACATTTCTGTGAACTTGTTCCTACTATATCCATCAGAAATTAACAGACCATAGTCATTCCTGGGCATCCCCAGAATGTTAAATAGCTTATCTGTTCTTCTTGGATTATTGTTCCCCCTTCCTTAATTGCTCTCTATTGCTAGTTCCCCTACATTCTACATTATAAACCATTCGTTTTACATTTTTCAAAGTTCACATTAGTGGTAGCATATAATATTTCTCTTTTTGTGCCTGGCTTATTTTGCTCAGCATTATGTCTTCAAGGTTCATCCATGTTGTCATATGTTTCACGAGATCGTTCCTTCTTACTGCCGCGTAGTATTCCATCGTGTGTATATACCACATTTTATTTATCCACTCATCTGTTGAAGGACATTTGGGTTGTTTCCATCTCTTGGCAATTGTGAATAATGCTGCTATGAACATTGGCGTGCAGATATCTGTTCGTGTCACAGCTTTCTGACCTTCCGGGTATATACCGAGAAGTGCAATCGCTGGATCGAATGGTAACTCTATATCTAGTTTTCTAAGGAACTGCCAGACTGACTTCCAGAGTGGCTGAACCACTATACAGTCCCACCAACAATGAATAAGAGTTCCAATTTCTCCACATCCCCTCCAGCATTTGTAGTTTCCTGTTTGTTTAATGGCAGCCATTCTAACCAGTGTTAGATGGTATCTCATTGTGGTCTTAATTTGCATCTCTCTAATAGCTAGTGAAGCTGAACATTTTTTCATGTGTTTCTTAGTCATTTGTATTTCCTCTTCAGAGAACTGTCTTTTCATATCTTTTGCCCATTTTATAATTGGGCTGTCTGTACTATTGTCATTAAGTTGTAGGATTTCTTTATATATGCAAGGTATCAGTCTTTTGTCAGATACATGGTTTCCAAAAATTTTTTCCCATTGAGTTGGCTGCCTCTTTACCTTTTTGAGAAATTCCTTTGAGGTGCAGAAACTTCTAAGCTTCAGGAGTTCCCATTTATCTATTTTCTCTTTTGTTGCTTGTGCTTTGGGTGTAAAGTCTAGGAAGTGGCTGCCTAATACAAGGTCTTGAAGATGTTTTCCTACATTATCTTCTAGGAGTTTTATGGTACTTTCTTTTATATTGAGATCTTTGGTCCATTTTGAGTTAATTTTTGTGTAGGGTGTGAGGTAGGGGTCCTCTTTCATTCTTTTGGATATGGATATCCAACTCTCCCAGCCCCATTTGTTGAAAAGACCATTATGACTCAGTTCAGTGACTTTTGGGGCCTTATCAAAGATCAGTCGGCCATAGATCTGAGGGTCTATCTCTGAATTCTCAATTCGATTCCATTGATCTATATGTCTATCTTTTTGCCAGTACCATGCTGTTTTGGCAACTGTGGCTTTATAATAAGCTTCAAAGTCAGGTAGTGTAAGTCCTCCCACTTCATTTTTCTTTTTTTAGAGTGTCTTTAGCAATTCGAGGCATCTTCCCTTTCCAAATAAATTTGATAACTAGCTTTTCCAAGTCTGCATAGTAGGTTGTTGGAATTTTGATTGGGATTGCATTGAATCTGTAGATGAGTTTGGGTAGAATTGACATCTTAATGACATTTAGCCTTCCTATCCATGAACATGGAATATTTTTCCATCTTTTAAGGTCCCCTTCTATTTCTTTTAGTAGAGTTATGTAGTTTTCTTTGTATAGGTCTTTTACATCTTTGGTTAAGTTTATTCCTAGGTACTTGATTTTTTTAGTTGCTATTGAAAATGGTATCTTTTTCTTGAGTGTCTCTTCAGTTTGTTCATTTCTAGCATATAGAAACATTACTGACTTATGTGCATTAATCTTGTATCCCGCTACTTTGCTAAATTTGTTTATTAGCTCTAGTAGCTGTATCGTCGATTTCTCAGGGTTTTCTAGATATAAGATCATATCATCTGCAAACAATGACAGTTTTACTTCTTCTTTTCCAATTTGGATTCCTTTTATTTCTTTGTCTTGCCGGATTGCCCTGGCTAGCACTTCCAGCACAATGTTGAATAACAGTGGTGACAGCGGGCATCCTTGTCTTGTTCCTGATCTTAGAGGGAAGGCTTTCAATCTCTCACCATTGAGTACTATGCTGGCTGTGGGTTTTTCATATATGCTCTTTATCATGTTGAGGAAGTTTCCTTCAATTCCTACCTTTTGAGGTGTTTTTATCAAAAAGGGATGTTGGATTTTGTCAAATGCTTTTTCAGCATCTATTGAGATGATCAATTGATTTTTCCCTTTTGACTTGTTAATGTGTTGTAATACATTGATTGATTTTCTTAAGTTGAACCATCCTTGCATGCCTGGAATGAACCCCACTTGGTCATGGTGTATGATTTTTTTAATGTGTCTTTGGAATCGATTTGCAAGTATTTTGTTGAGGATTTTTGCATCTATATTCATTAGGGAGATTGGCCGGTAGTTTTCCTTTTTTGTAGCATCTTTGCCTGGTTTTGGTATTAGATTGATGTTAGCTTCATAAAATGAGTTAGGTAGTGTTCCATTTTCTTCAATGTTTTGAAAGAGTTTGAGTAAGATTGGTGTCAGTTCTTTCTGGAAAGTTTGGTAGAATTCCCCTGTGAGCCATCTGGCCCTGGGCATTTATTTGTGGGAAGATTTTTGATGACTGATTGGATCTCTTTGCTTGTGATGGGTTGGTTGAGGTCTTCTATTTCTTCTCTGGTCAGTCTAGGTTGTTCATATGTTTCCAGGAAATTGTCCATTTCTTCTACATTGTCCAGTTTGTTGCCATACAGTTGTTCATAATATCCTCTTATAATTTTTTTAATTTCTTCAGGATCTGCAGTTATGTCACCTTTTTCATTCATTATTTTGTTTATATGGGTCTTCTCTCTTTTTGATTTTGTCAGTCTAGCTAGGGGCTTGTCAATCTTGTTGATCTTCTCAAAGAACCAACTTTTGGTGATATTTATCCTCTCTATTGTTTTTTTGTTCTCTATGTCATTCATTTCTGCTTTAATCCTTGTTATTTCTTTTCTTGTACTTGGTTTAGGATTGGTTTGCTGTTCATTTTCTAGCTTATTCAGTTGATCCATTAGTTCTTTGATTTTGGCTCTTTCTTCCTTTTTAATATATGCGTTTAGTGCTATAAATTTCCCTCTCAGCACTGCTTTTGCTGCATCCCATAGGTTTTGGTATGTTGTGTTCTCATTTTCATTCGTCTCTATGTATTTAGCAATTTCTCTTGCTATTTCTTCTTTAACCCACTGATTGTTTAGGAGTGTGTTGTTTAACCTCCAGGTATCTGTGAATTTTCTAAGTCTCTGATGGTTATTGACTTCTAATTGTATTCCACTGTGGTCAGAGAATGTGCTTTGAATAATTTCAATCTTTTTAAATTTATTGAGGCTTGTTTTATGTCCCAGCATATGATCTATTCTGGAGAAAGTTCCGTGAGCACTAGAAAAGTATGTGTATCCTGGTGATTTGGGATGTAATGTCCTGTATATGTCTGTTAAATCTAATTCATTTATCAGATTGTTTAGGTTTTCAATTTCCTTATTGGTCTTCTATCTGGTTGATCTATCTATAGGAGAGAGTGATGTGTTGAAGTCTCCCACAATTATTGTGGAAACATCAATTGCTTCCTTTAGTTTTGCCAGTGTTTCTCTCATGTATTTTGTGACACCTTGATTGGGTGCATAGACATTTACGATTGTTATTTCTTCTTGCTGAATTGCCCCTTTTATTAGTATGTAGTGGCCTTCTTTGTCTCTCAAAACATCCCTGCATTTGAAGTCTATTTTATCTGAGATTAATATTGCTACACCTGCTTTCTTTTGGCTGTAGCTGGCATGAAATATTTTTTTCCATCCTTTCACTTTCAGTTTCTTTGTGTCCCTGTGTCTAAGATGAGTCTCTTGTATGCAACATATTGATGGTTCATTTTTTTTGATCCATTCTGCGAATCTATATCTTTTAATTGGGGAGTTTAATCCATTTACATTCAACGTTATAACCGTGAAGGCATTTCTTGAATCGGCCATCTTATCCTTTGGTTTATATTTGTCATATTTTTCCCCTCTGTCTATTAATATCCTTTATTGTACCCATACTGAATCTCTTTAGTACTGAACCTTTCTCCAAGTCTCTCTGTCCTTTCTTTGTTTTTCTGTCTGTAGGGCTCCCTTTAGTATCTCCAGTAAGCCAGGTCTCTTGTTAGCAAATTCTCTCAGCATTTGTTTGTCTGTGAAAAATTTAAGCTCTCCCTCAAATTTGAAGGAGAGTTTTGCTGGATAAAGTATTCTTGGCTGGAAATTTTTCTCACTCAGAATTTTAAATATATCGTGCCTCTGCCTTCTCGCCTCCATGGTGGCTGCTGAGTAGTCACTACTTAGTCTTATGCTGTTTCCTTTGTATGTGGTGAATTGCTTTTCTCTTGCTGCTTTCAGAACTTGCTCCTTCTCTTCTGTGTTTGACAGTGTGATCAGTATATGTCTCGGAGTGGGTTTATTTGGATTTATTCTATTTGGAGTTCGCTGAGCATTTATGACTTGTGTATTTATGTTGTTTAGAAGATTTGGGAAGTTTTCCCCAACAATTTCTTTGGATACTCTTCCTAGACCTTTACCCTTTTCTTCCCCTTCTGGGACACCAATGAGTCTTATATTCGGACGTTTCATATTATCTATCATATCCCTGAGGTCCATTTCAATTTTTTCAATTTTTTTCCCCATTCTTTCTTTTATGCTTTCATTTTCCATTCTGTCATCTTCCAGGTCACTGATTCATTGTTCAACTTCCTCTAGTCTTGTACTATGAGTGTCCAGAATCTTTTTAATTTGGTCAACAGTTTCTTTAATTTCCATAAGATCATCCACTTTTTTATTTAGTCTTGCAATGTCTTCTTTATGCTCTTCTAGGGTCTTCTTGATTTCCTTTGTATCCCATACTATGGTCTCATTGTTCATCTTTAGCTCTTTGAGTAGCTGCTCTAGGTACTGTGTCTCTTCTGATATTTTGATTTGGGTGCTTGGGCTTGGGTTATCCATATCGTCTGGTTTTTTTCATATGGTTTATAATTTTCTGTTGTTTTTGGCCTCGTGGCATTTGCTGAACTTGATAGGGTTCTTTTAGGATTTGTAGACAAATTGAAGTCCTTATCTCTAATTTATCAGATCTACAGGTTCGTGGAGTACACTTTCTCTAACTAGCCAGCAGGTGGCATCCACGAGCCACCTGTTCTCCACAAGCCAGTTCTCCCCTGCTTAGCCTTTTTGGTGAGTGGGGGAGTGAGTCTTGTTGGGTCCAATTGGTGTACCAAGCTTGCGTGTGTAGTTGGTGTTGCCTGCCCTGTATATGGGGCGTGTTTCTGGGCAGTCAGGGAGGGGGGGTGGCCCTAACAATGAAATCTCCCTGGTGATCCTAGAGTTTTAAAGCTGCTGCAATAGTCTAATCCTTCAGTTCAGTCCTGCCACAGTTTGTCTCTGCCACTGACCCACAAGTCCTTGGTATTGGCATATGGCTCCTGAGACTTGCAAGTGGGCCCCTCTTCCAGGCTGTGCACCCCGGGTCCTCTGTTGAGGGATGACTGTGCTATGTCACAGGTGAGTGCCATCCCCCCAGGGCAGTTCTGGGCTGCTGGGCTGTGTAGGGGGGCTCCCAGTCTGCTGAAATGATGGCTGAATGGGGCTTTGTTAATTCACACTTCTCCACCTTCCCAACTCTGGGACAATCAGCTGAGGTTGCAGGGAAGGCTAATGTCCACGCCCAGTTTTGTGGTGTGTGCCTGTTATTTGAAGCACTTCCGTCACACTGGGTTGTCTGGGGCAGCTCTGGGCTATGGGGCTGGCGATGGGCAGGAGTGTTTCCTGTCCACCAGGATGATGGCTGTGAGCGGACACCCCCCTTTTCTTGGGAAGTTGTGGTGTTTAGTGAATTTTTTCAGTCACTGGATTATTGCGTTTTGTCTCAGAGCTCTCTTAGTTCTGCTCTTGACTTGATCTGCCCAAATTGCAAGTCTTTGAAGCTTTCTGTATTGGGCTTCTTAGAGTAATTGTTTTAGAAAAAGAAAAAAGGATTAAAAAAAAAAAGGGCCCTCCTCAGAGATCTAATGGGTTATTGAAATGGTAAGAGACAAAGCAACCAGGCCCATTAAGGAAAGGTCCACAGGGCAGAGAGATCAGCTTTTCTTCGGGATTTGCATATGCGCCTCAGGGCCTGAGCTCTGCCCTTCCCCTTTCTATGTTCACCAGAACTCCAAAAATCCTCGGCTTTTATTTTGGAGTTTTTCGTGTTGTTTTTTTTCTGTGCCTGTCTCCTCTTTGCTGGGCTGGCTGCTCTCAGATTCTCTGGTGTCTGGTCTCAGTCTATCTATGGTTGGAGTTTGAATCAGTAGAATGAGTTTCCGATAAGAGCAGCCACTGCAATTCTCCCTTCTCCTTCCCGGAGCTGACAGCCCCTCCTCCCCCGGGACTGAGCCTGGCAGGGAGGGGCGCGGGTCCCCTGGCCGCAAAAACTTACAGATTTCGCTGATCTCAGTAGTTCCACGTTTTCATGAGTGTTGTATGAAGTATGCCCAAAGTCAGATTGCTCTGTGGTGTCCAGTCCACGCAGTTCCTGGTTTTCTACCTACTTTCCTGGAGGAGTAACTTAAACATACAGCTCACCAGTCCGCCATCTTGCCCCGCCTCCCTGTTAATTGTATTTTATACTTAGCTCAATAGAGAGTTGAAAAACACTGGACAATAGGAAGCCTTCATTATTTTGCTATTTTTATTTGTGTTCATTTCATAAGTGGGTAAGTGACAATACATTTTTAGTAAGGTTTAGTCCTTTAGCAATTTGAAGTAAATATTAATGGGATGATTAAAGAGACGATCAGATCCTGAAAGTTAAGTTGAGGAGACAAAGATAGACTTGAAAGAAACAGACAGCTATTTGGGATGCAGAAGTCTATAGTGAGTTTGATCTTTAGTGCATGGTTGGATGGAGATATCCTTAATTCAGACAAGTAATATAAGAGGTCAAGAAGCTTTCGGCTTGGGATGTAATGAAGTCTGATTAGAACTTTTGGAGTTTGGGCACCTGTGTGACATCTAGATATCTAGCAGGCACTTGTGAAATTATGTCTGCAGACTACAAAATTTCTGTCTGGCAAAATATCTTAATTACCTTAGTATTCCTAATGCAGATTGCATTGCAATATGTGACGTATAGCAAGGACTCAATAAATATTAGGTGAACTGGGATTTAGTAGAAAGATTTGGAATACAAACAAATGAAAATCATGATTATATTGTGTGTGGCCAAAGACAAGAAATAGGGTGTAAACCTCCAAGTAAGCAGGATAACTGAGAAGAAATATCAGCTAGAAGGAACTATGGAGAAAAGCTAACTTCTAAGGGCCAAGGTAAAAATAGCTAGCAAAAGAAAAAAAAAAAAAAGAATTGATTATTGATTAGGATATCAAGGAAAGAAATTCATTTTTAGAGAATGTGGGAGTAGTATTCAGAAATTTTAAGGAGATAACTAGAGACTGCTCCCAAGTTTGGTATATAAGAAATACTGGACTCAACAGTTTCTGTGGAGTAATGGGATTTCAACCATGAGTTGAAGAGTTAATGACAGTTTAGTAATTGAAGCAAAGTGAGTATACTACAGAAGACTAGTTGTGAAGGGAAGGATAGAAATATAATAAAAGCACTCCAAACCCCAAAATATTGGCCAAAATTGTTTGTTAATGAAAAATTTTTGCAATATGATAAACTGAAAAATTAGGATATATAACTTGATACACAGGATATCAACTATGAAAAGCATATACATCAGTTGACATATATAATTATATAAATATATAAAAATAATTTTAATAAAATATGCTATAATGTGAATAGAGGGGATATATCCCTGGGGTGATGGGTTTATGAGTCATTTATTACTGTTTATAAATAATTTCATATAATTTACTAGTATTCTACTATGAACTGGTACAGCTTCCATATTCATTAAAACAGTGAAAACAAGAGCAAGACAGGAGTATTTGGCTTTTTTGTCCCTTAAATACCAAATTCCAATGACCTTTCACTCCCTGAATAGTCCTGTTGTCAGTCATTAAGGTTAATGTAAGAAAATACAATGCAGGGAGTCATCACCCATAGATGGTGATTCCTGAGAGGTAGCAACAACAGACCTGGCCTGAAGCAATTTGGTATGAGCTTGCACTTTTGATCAAAGTTATTATTAAGCCTGTGAGGTGAAGCACCTGACCCAAGGTGACAAAATGGCATCCTGGCCACAGTTACTAATGAAAGGGCCCTCTACATGTGTGCTTAAGGTAGAAAGCACAATATGTCATGCATCATTTATTAAAGTTCATGTGTGGAACAGGCAATATTATAGCTCTCAGTTTCATCTTTCATCTTTGAATAGAAAAGACAAAAACAGAATTATTAGTCTGGAAGAGACCTTGCAAATTATTTAGTTCACTGCTTGATCTTTAGGAGAACTGTATGAGGTATTGTATATGCTAGTCAACCAGTCAACCAAGATTTATTGTGTGCTCGCAGGTGCATAACCTGAATGGTACCTAGTACCCTGCCCTCAAAACCCTTTTCTCAATACCACCAAAGTCATGTTTTCATCTTAGGAGCCAAAAAAGATTAAGAAGAAATTCCCTGTTTATTTAATAAAATAAAAAAAAAATTGCATTCCTCCTATGCAAGATTAACTGTATGCAGTGCTAGGAATAAAACATGAATAAAGCATAAATGCAGTCATCAAGAAGTTCACAACCCCTAGCAACACAATTTCCTTCTACCTCACTTCTTATGTGTACACATCATTATAGTCACACTGCATCGGCCACAATTACCTTCAAGCCTTGATTGCAGCTCTTAAGCATCTGAAGCTTATCATATGTTCCTTGGAAAGTTAGCAAGTTTTCTGGTGACTGATATGTATGCAAGCATGCATATTACATGTAGAAATAGCTTATAGAAGTTTGATAGGAGATAGAGTATCTTGTATTTATTCTGGGTTACCCAAATACGTCTTTGGGGGAAAGCAATATGCAAAATGACTAATGCAGTTGATTCGAACTACAGCATACATCCAAAGAGAAGTCCTTGATGTCATTAATCTTGAATTTGTTCCCCAACCCCCCAGATCTCATCCCAATCTCAAAACTTCGTATGCCAGCAAGTCTCAGTGCTGGCAGTTTTGCGGCTAGGATCTAGCCAGCTGCTGTGTTTAAAATGGTTTGTGTTCCAGGGTTTCTGGTTCAGAGACTATTTGGAATGCATGTCCTTCCTCTCCACAACCATAGTAGGAAAAAACCAAAGTAATTCATCCTTGAAAACAGGCTTCTAGATAGTGTATATATTGTATGGTTGACTAAGCGTAGAACTAAGATGCTGGTCACACTAGGGTTAAGCACAAGTGAAATGTTTGAGTGTTTTATTGAGTAAGCAGACCTGAACTCCAAACTTCAGTAATATGAAGCACTATACTCTGATTTGTCCTACAGGTGTCACATTATGTACAAGTATATGTAATGACACAATACCTGAGATTTATTAATGAGCCAGAATATATATAATCACAGTTCAGCATGATGGTTCACATACACCATGGAGACTTGATTTACTTGTGAGTATAATGAGTGGGTGTCAGCTTTCTCTAGGCAGTGAGACCATTAAGAAAAGCCCTGGTTAGCCATGCTATTGATTGCTAAGCTGTACATTTTTTCTAGCAACAATTTGTCTTCTGAGTAGATTGAATGGATCATACACTACTGGGCTGCAGTCACACACTGTGAATATTACCTTTTTAAGATGACTTATGTACAGATATGAAGTGGGCGCTCTGGGGGTCCAACCAGATACTCTCTTCCAGGCCAACGTACCCAACTCCCACATGCAGACATTGGCTTCTGAAGGAGCACAGATCTGCCTCTCACTTGGAATTCTCATCAGATGCAGGGAAATACCTTGTCCCAGTTACATCTCTTCCAAGGGGTAGCCCATGGTCAAAGAATTGCCCATGTGGGGATTTTAGGGCCCAGGCTCTTTGCTAAATTTTGGGACAATTCTTAAAGGTCCTTTTTGCTCCAAAACTCCCTGTGGTCTTAGTTGTAACCACCTTGCATGTCAACATCCTCCTCTGTCCATTCCAGATTTCCTCATTTCCTCTTTTATCTCCTAAGCGCACTGTATTCCGTTAAGTCTTCTGCATGCAATTCTTCATTGAGTCTATTTCAAGGGAAGTAATCAGTAAAGCTATAAAATTTCCTCCTTGTGTGAAGCAGTTCCACTCAATTACATTTCAATATTTTCTTTTTTTAACAGAATACATTGAGTATTAGTTGAATGTCTTTTGACAAAACTTTAAAACTCCTGCAAACTTATATTCAAACCATCTTTGTCTTTAAATTCAGCTCTGTGCAATCCTTTTATCTGTATAAACTGTCGCTGATATTGAAGCTCTGTTGTAATCTGGCAATGGATTTTAATCAGGACTTGTTAAAGATTTGTTTGTCTATAATGCTATATTGAATAAATTGTATTTTATCACATTGGTTCATGGCAAAATAGAACAATTAAGCAGCCCAGAGGCAGGCGACATTTATCAGATTATTTTCATTGTGAATTTAAGTGACAACGATAGCATAATCCAATTTCTGTTTTCAGCAGCTTATGAATGTATCAAGGTGCCTGCAGAACTTGTGAATGGGCTACCAGTGTGGCACACTGGTTCTTAAATATATTCTGCCCAGATACCAATTTTGTCTATTTTCCTCAGATCAAATCAAGTATTAAAGAATGAATTTTCTCTAGAATTAACCATTAGAATTACTTCTGTGTAGATCAGCTCCATTATCACTTGTAAAGAAAATAGTTGACTAGACGAGCTTTATTGAAAGAGCCTTGTTATGCTTGGGAATGTGTATGTGGTATATATTTGAAAACACATTGCATCATCCTGTTGAAGAACTAAGTAGTAGAGACGGTGAAGATAGAAACAAAGAAAACAATCTGTCCCAAGTTACCCATTGTTAAGGATATCACAGACACCTGTTAAGCCCTCACCTCCCCCACCTCCTTCTCCAGGGAAGACACAAAATCACTCTAAGCGGTCATTCTTTGGCCTTCAGCTACTCCCGCCTCCTTTTCTATTATATGTCATTCCACAACTGGGAGAGATGTTAAGTCCAATGAAAGTGCCTAGAAAGACTTTAAACAAAACAAAACAGCAACAAGCAGTCCTAGAAGCTTATCAGAAAAGGAACTTTCTGTTGCACACCCCACCCCCCACCCCAGGTAGATAAAAACCACATTCAGACAGTATAAATTAGTCTCTCTTCTGTGAAATGGGGCGTGCAGAGCTTCCATCTATGGACCCCAACCCATAGCAAATTTTGGCCATCCTGGGAGACTGGTGATGGAACTTCTTCTCTCAATCTTTTGGAGTCATTGTGATGTGTAAGTGACAAAAAAGATTATCTGCCCTTTCTGGACACTCTATACTGTACAAGTAATAAAGGGATCATCTGCTGAAAGTTTCTGTTGTGCCCGGAACCTTTGTTCCCAGGACACCCCATTATAGAAACTCACTCTACACCTGTCATGAGGGTTGGGAATATAAACAGATTTTCTCTACCTCCCTGAAATCTCATATCAGCAGTACCATCCTGTGTATATCTTTAAATACTGTACTGAAAAATAGATATGGCCACTATCTATAGAAAGCATCAAAAAAAAAATCTGCTCTGTCCACTTCCTCTGGTTTTGGTTATAATCTAAAATTTTAATATTAACCCCGTAATTGAGTTGTTAAGACTAGTTTCTAGATGTACCATTAATTGTTGGACTGAGCTTAGGCAACTCATTCTACTTCATCAGAGGACTAATTTGTCTCATTTTTAAGATCAGGATGTTACTATTAAAATCATAAATACAGATCTACTCTACTTAATATAGATCTTATTGAAACGGATGATATGATAAATGCAAAGCTAAATTTAAAATTAGTTATCATTTCTAGAGTAACCTGAGGTTTTCATAGTATGCTATTTTTCCTTATAAATAAATATTCCCATTTAATGAAATTGAAGTCGTTTAAGTTTTACAAAGTGCTTTTAATTTGTGTAGGTGGAGTAGGGTGGAGATATATGCATGCCTTTTGATCTAAAATAAAAATATTGGAGTGCTCACAATTGTCAAAAGGTTTTTTTTTTTTTTTTTCCTTTGCCCATTAAGTGCTTCATTTTTATGGGGAAAATTAAAGAAAAAAAAGCAAACAAAAAGGCTGACTCCAGGGACATCATCAGCGCTCCAAGGACAGAACAGGGAGTTTAGCATGTATAAAAGGCATTCTACTCAAGATTCTATTACTGACCAACAGGATCTTGTTTAAAATATTACAAATCCTAAGTTCTTTCATCTATTAAATAAAAGTATTAGTGTCTTCTAGGTATAACATCCTGTGATTCTGTATTTTACTAAACTAAAATTTTTAAATCTGTGTCTCAGACTTGTTTGAATAAAGTATTCAAGTTTGGGTCAATACAAATTTCAAAGATACATTAAAGTTCAGAAAATCTTAATAAACTGTTCATATTCCAATTCTGTTATAAAAATCATACATGAAACAATCAATTGAGAGGTCTTGGTACTTTCAAAAAAAGAATGAATTCCTTGATTTGTTTGTGGATTTTTCAACCACATTTTAAAATGCCTACCGTCCTTATTTATAAATAAGTAAAATATTTTGTATTTTGAAAGCATTTTGCACTCTGTGACAAGCCCTGGGGTATAGGCACTGCAAGAAATGTAGAGATTAATATATAATAGACGACAGATAATGTAGTGAATATGTAACTTTATATGCTATGTAACTAAAATCTATAAAAAGTTAATTTCATTTATTTCCCATTAACTTAATTAAACATAGTAGCTCCAAATTTTTCTGATGGCAAAATGTTAATCTTGCAATTTGAGGTGTAACCCAGACTTTGGTACTCCATTATATTTGATCCTCTTCCTCACACTTCCTTCTCAAGAGGTGGAGGGTAGGCGTGGTTATGCATCATTATGTATCTTACTCCCATCTGGACCATCTTGGACAAGTTATATACCCTTGTTATGCCTTCATTTCTATATCTATAAAAGGCTTATTGTAATTATAGTACATATCCCATAGCATTGAAAAATTGATTAAATTACTTAATATAATTTAAGTCCTTTGAAACTGGTTGGCACCTAGTAAGTAACAAGCAGGTCTCAGGCATTGTTCCTCTGACTCCCCACTGAAGGTAACTCTCCTAAGGTCATAAGCTGGTGCTTCCTCTGATGATGTCTGAGGTCTAAGCTCTCACCTCCATCTGCAGGCACCCAGTTGGTGCTCTGAGTTCTTCAAGCACTGACCCGACTCAGTTCACACGTCACACTCTCTGTTGGCTAGGGTGCCTTGGCGATGTTCTCGGACCCATTCTTCTGAACAAGGCACTTGGTCACTGCTGTTCAGTGGTTCTGGCACCATGCCACATTGGGGCTGTCTCCACACAATTGCAGTTTTCAGGGAATCAAGGCATAGCTCTTTTCCTTCTGGAATTTCCTGGAAACTTATATAAAGCTTCTCTCTTTTTATTATCCTTCTCCCAAAGATTTTCAACCCTACTAAAGGCCAGGGTAAAATGCTCCTTTTATTCTGGTATTTGCATCATTTGCTCTCACCAAATGATGATAATGACTGTCTCCTTAGTGGGATTGTGGTAGGAAGGGTTTCTGAGAGGCTGCTGAGTGCTAGTGGGGCTTGAACTGGCTTCTCCTATATTCTCTTTCTAATCTCTTGTTTATGCATAAATTCTAGGCCCTGTTTCATCATGCTTTCATAGTTGATATTTGAAACTCATATCTTCTAAATGTCAAAAATTCTTTTTTATCTCAAGTGCCGGTCTCCAGCATTTGACATCTTTGGCTTAAAAAAAAAAAAAATCTATTCAGTGGCTATTACTAGGTCCTCTCCATTCCAGGCAATATATTTGCACTCCTCCTGAAGCAAAGAGCAGATGAAAGGCTATTGGTAATAAGAAAAATTTGGTAAAAAGAACTCTCCGTTGTTACCTAAAATATTGTCTTCCCTCAGATCCATTTAATTTTCCTCCATACAGTTAAAAATAATTACAAAAGTAAAACATAGGTTTTTTAATGATTTCAAGCAATTCTGAAATGTATTATATGAAAAAGATACTTTTCTCTCCCATAATCTTAGTTTACAGAGTGCTGCTATTAATATCTCCATATATATTGTGCCAGGCATTCTATACGTGCAACAGGATGAGTGTCTCCAGTAATCTGTCCTACCATAGCAGAGATGCTGGGCCTTTTCTCTTCCAAAATATCATCAACTCTTTAAAATCCAAGAAATACAACCTCTGCTTTGGGGGGATTACATGTTGTGGTAGACTGTATAATTTGTTTCCAAGTATTCATTTTCTCCCTACCCTGGCTATCCTGTTCTACTGAAGCAATATATTCACTTCCCCATAGACTCTGAGGTTAGCCATGTTACTAACTTTGGCCAATGGGATGTGGATACGTGATTTGTCACATCGTAGCAGAAACTTTCAGAGCTATTGCAAGTGCCACTCTTAGCTCCACTTCCCTCTGCTACTTGAGATTTTTCCTTCAACCTGGGTCCCCTAATAAACAGACACATAGCACTCAGCTGAGCAGAGCTGAGTCCAGTAAAGCTCAGCAGAACCTAGAAGAGCTGCATCAATCCCCAATTCCCCATGTAACCTTGAACAAGAACACAAGTTTATTGTAAGACCCTTAAGATTGGGTGGGTGGTCACAGAAAAAAAGCTGAAAAATACGCATGTGGCTTGGTGCAATGAAACACTGGAGTGTCCACGGGTTATGTTGAGATGGGATTCACCAAACCAGAGTCACCAAACTAAAAGTCTTGGAGCCTAGGTCAGTGCACTTCTGCTGTTCTATATTCTAAGGCCTGGGATTGACTAGTGAACAAAGCAGACAATGATATCAGTTTTAGAAGAGTATATATTGTAGTGTGAGGAGGCAAAAATAAAATACAGAAGTAAAATATTTTGTATTTTAAATGGTAATAAATGCTATGAGGAGAAGTATAACAGGGAAGAAGAGAGAATGTAAATTGATGGAGGAAGGTGAAATTTTAAATAGAGTGGTTGGGAAGAAAACCTACTGTGAAAATACATTTGTGTTTATATATGTATGAGGCGAGGAATTAGGCATGAATTTATGTGGGCAAATGGTGTTTCAAGCAGAGGTAACAGAAAGGGCAAATGTCCTGAGGTGAGAGCATTTCTGGGTTGTTTAATGAAAATGAAGGAGACCTATGAGTTTAGAACAGAATGAAAGAAAATGTGTGTCAGAATCACCCCGTGGGTTTGTTAAAATGCAATTTCTAGGAACCTGGAGATTCTGATTCAGTGTCTGAGCAGGGCCCAAGAATTTGCATTTCTGATGAGTTCCCACGTGCTGCTGAGGCTGCTGGCCCAGGGAGCACACTTTGAGAACCACAGCTCAGGGGCTTCTTGGGTCATGAGGAGAACTTTGGTGTTTACTCTCTGTGATGGTTAGAACCCTAACTAATACACTCTCAGTGAGATGAGGACTCGCTGGAAGGTTTTTAGCAGAGTAGAGATGCTATCTGACTATCAGGATTACTGTGGCTGTATCGAGAATAAGCAAAAAGGTGGTTGAAGTGGAAGCAGGGAGACTAAATAGTATTGAAAAACAGGTCATTATACTGGCCTGAGGTATATGGAAAAGAAATCCACCTTTATTTTAATAAGAGGGGAGGAGGTTACTGATGCAGCCAGTAACATGTTGAGAGATATTCCATCCGATACCTTATATTTTCTCTGGAAAGGTCTAACTGTGGTGATTAAAAAGTGAGGAGGGGTGCCAGTTAATTTTGTGAAGAGAATAAAATGGTCATTGCAGGGATTGAGAGAGCTGATTGACTGGAGAAATATTTTATTATTCTACATCACCCTTGCATAAACAAATGAGGTTTGACTGTGCATTTATAGTTCAGAGATATTAAATGATATGTCATTTTTATGCATATTAAACTAAAACTAGAACCATTCCTGGCACATAGATATACAAAATTCCAAATCCAGTATGGCTTCCTTCTTCCAACAAAAGAGTATCCTAGGTGCCAAGGCCAAGCTGCTCCTCCAATTCTGATGAAAAAATGTTTGCTAAATGAACAAATGCATCAACACTTTATTTATGTTTAATAAAAGTATCTTTCTATTTCTGCCAAAATGTCCTGTCAAACTTCTTAAATAAAAGCTCAGCAAAGCATTAAGTAAAATAGAATCAGATTTATTTGGTAGAGTATATACATAATGTAGAATCCAAGAGTTTACTAAGCTCAATATAGTAATAATACAACATCAACAACACCATAATAATGATTATGAGAACTAATAGTTCTGAGTCTTATTTTGTGAAAGGCACTATTCTCAACACTTCTACTTAACTCATTTCAAAATGTGATGATATTGGTGCTAATATTACCCCTTTTACAAATAAGGAAAATGCCACACAGTGGTTTGCCAATGGCACGTTGGTAGCATCCACAATTGTGAGATGTGAACCCAGGAGTTCTGACCAGAGGGTCTTTTTAAAGACTGCAGTTGAGATGCATGTGAGTGCTACAGAATGCTGAACATAGGTACTTTCTTTTCCTCATCTGTGCTGGTTTGAATGTATTATGTCCCCACAACTCCATTTTCTTTGATGTAATCTTGTGTGGGCAGACATATCAGTGTTAATTAGATTGTAATTCTTTGTGTTTTCATGGAGATGTGACCCACCCAACTGTGGGTGATGACTTTGATTGGATAGTTTCCATGGATGTGTGGTCCCGCCCATTCAGCATGGACCTTGATTAGTTTACTGGAGCACTATATAAGCTCAGACAGAAGGAGCGAGCTTGCTACAGCCAAGAGGGACACCTTGAAGAATACACAGGAGCTGAGAGAGGAACTACAGTTTTCAGAGACATTTTGGAGACGGCCTTTGAAAGCAGACTTTTGCTCTGGAGAAGCTAAGGCCCCAAGAGCAACTAAGAGTGACATTTTTGAGGAGCTGTAAGCCTAGAGAGGAACATCCTGGGAGAAAGCCATTTTGAAATGAGAACTTTGGAGCAGACACCAGTCACGTGCCTTCCCAGCTAACAGAGGTTTTCCGGACACCATTGGCCATCCTCCAGTGAAGGTACCTGATTGCTGATGTGTTACCTTGGACACTTTATGGCCTTAAGACTGTAACTGTGTAACCAAATAAACCCCCTTTTATGAAAGCCAATCCATTGCATTCTGGCAGCATTAGCAAACTAGAACACCATCTGTTAAGTGGAATATGGGGACTGGCCATGTAAACTATTCCTGCATAGCAATTATAATAGGAAGCGCTTTCTCTCTAGGGGCAGAAACTGGTTATGAACTGTCCAAGGACATCAAGGCCAAAAAGACACAGGGGAGGGGCCAGATGTGACTGCAGAGGTGTGAATGGAGAGGGCAGCCAGGTAAAAACTGCACATATACTTTCCCCTGTAGCTTCTAGCACATTTTTTCCTTGTACGTCTATAGGCACCCCAACTCATTCCTTTTTTTTTGAAATGGGGAATGTTGACCTTATTTTCATCCATTAGTATCTTGGAACAAATAATATTAAAATATTTCTGGCTGTCCTCATCCTTTACCTCCTAATATTATTCTATGAATTTTTTTCTATGTAAAAAATGTTGTTTCACTTTTCAAGAATTTAAAAGCATTCAATACAAGTAATTATTCAATTACTCTTCAGTAATAATTTCTTGTTATTTTAGAGTTATTTTAAGGAAGGAGACATGGTGGTTTCTTCCATAAAAGTAGTCAACTTATCACTTTTATCTTCTAGTAAATAAATTATATTAACGATGAACATTTAGGAGGTTACCGAAGTGAAAGAGCTATCATTCTCCCAGAATCTAAATCACTGAGATTTTTGGCCACATTTATCATTTAAAAAGAGAATTTTACTGACCAGTAATAATTACATTTACAATGTGTCTACCGTAATGCCTGAGTGTGACTTTCATTTACATGACAATGATCCTTTCCACTGTTCTCTTATAACTTTGCCTTCAACTGTATGATGTTTATTGGTTCATTATTTATAAAATAGTAAAACCTCATCTGATAAAAAGTATGTTGTGTCTTTAATTTAAAAATCGCCCAGAGGCCCTATGGGGTAAATTAAATCTGTCTCTTTGCCATATATCTTGATGTACATTTTACTTGAAACCAGGTGTTTAGTATATTGAACTTTTTAACACTGCAGGGAGGTAAGTATTCACAGCTGGAGTTTTATGCTTCGCACATTTTCATGTTTGAGAACAAGAAGCAACCCCTAGGAAAAACTCCTCCAGCATGAAAAGAGGCCGAACAAAGAGCTTCTGTATCTAGTGGCAGGACATGGATATGATGAAGTCACAGATATCGGACCTGAATGCAAAGTAGATGCCAGTGAAACCAAGACAAAAAGTTTCAAGGAATCCAAGTGTACAGGTTCTCAGATCAGTCACAAGCTATGAGGTTGTCACAGTACACAGGGGCTGAAAAGCAGCTTCAAAGCCACTAAAGAGAGGGGAGAAGCTTTTGTTTGGCCAGCTTTTGTCTTCTCAACCAGCATTGGAAGCCAGCTCACATCGTCTGAAAGGCCAAGTTAATCTATTTCTAGTGAACATTGTTAGGCTGTGTGTAGTCAGCTCCGAATCATTAAAGAAAAATAACTAGGTTGGCAAGACCGAAAAAGCATTGATTTTCCTATGGGTTAAATTTGTATGCATTGAATATTTTGCATGTGATTGTCTGCATGAGAGGGAAAAAGTGACTGACCTCACAAAATAAATCCACAGAGCAGCGGTGGTTCTTGACCTCAAAAACAAACTTTGTGTTTGTAGATCAAGACAAAAACAGTTTATTAAAATTAAAAATATAATGTTTCTAATTCATTGTCTTCTGGATTCAGTTTACCCTCTAAACGCCTTTTAAAAATCCAACAACAAAAAAGCCCTTTCCCACTATCCTTTTTGTCTTCCCAGAGAAATTTGTCATGGTATTACAGTGAGTTTTTTGCTCTTCTGGGGTGGGCGGGAGAAGATTCAGAGGGAGAGTTACTGGAGAAGGATAGGTTTAGGGGGACAGAGTTCTGAGATGTCTTTATCACTCCTTAGTATGTGGTCTCCATGTCCCACACCCCAGAAAAGGATTCCATTTTAGTTCATGGCTATAAATGAACTGAACCTCTACGTAAACATGGGGATCATACTACATTGAGTAAGATGCTGATTGCTTTAAGACTTTCATCATTTGAACCCAGGCACCTTTCATAAGCACAGCGTAAACCCTGATAGCTTTGTCTAAAGCTGAATGAAGGCCTCCCTCTTTGCATGTTTAATGGTGCCCTAAGACCTCAAAGACTCACTCTCTTGTTACCATGTCAGTGCTTTGATGCTCGCAGTGGCTGAGGATTTGATTCCGTGCTGCTCTAACAGTAGGCACCACAAGTAGTTTATGCCAAGGAAAGAAGGGGGGAAAAAAAACCAAAACTGTTAAAGAAAAAACAAGAATACCAAGTAAAGCAAGATTATGGCTGAATGTCACTGCTGAATAGTAGCATAATAGTTACTCACATTTGACAGGAGAAAGGAGAAAAGTAGAAAAGAAGTTTGATTGGTGCTTTAAAATCTTTTTAGCCAGATAATTTTTAAAGTGGGTTGAAAGATTCTTCTTTGCATTCAGGCCTAGGCGCATCATGTTTTGCTGATGAGTCTCTGAATAACCTTTCTCTTTAACAGTTTTGAGTGGTGTAAGTTATTTTCATGAGTCTCACCTTCACATCTGAAAACTGAGTAAAGACAAGCAGTTTAAGGAACCAATAGTGGAAGAAAGTAAAGGAGGCAGAGATTCCTTGGAAGATTCCTGATGGGAAAAGATGACCCAGATGGGGAGGGCTTAGCTGGCATATAAATATTACAGATTTCCAAGCCCACCATGAAACTTCCTTTATTTTACTGCAGGTGGCTGGGAAATTGTATTATTCAAACTTTTTTCATCCTGTGCACAGTAATACATATCTTTTCATTTAAAGCCCATAGAAGTTATTTAAGAATCTGTTGCTCTTCCCATAGGCACATAGGCCAAATTACTTAAATCGGAAATAAAGGTCACTAAGTTTTCCTAGCTATACTAGACCATTCTAGTTTAAGCCATAACATCCACTGGGCCATGTGAACCAAAATTGGTGATTTTGAGATTTTACAAGACCTTGGCAAATTCAAGAGTTTTTAAAAATTCTTCACTTTCCATTCTAGTTTCAAATGCATTAATTCAGGCATGGTAACTGAAATCTGATGTTCATCTGCCTAAATGGAAGCATGGACTCATTAATTCCATTTATTTATTAATATATTCATTCCAAAAATAGTAATGAAGTGGCTACTATGTGATATGGGCTAAGTGCCAATATACAAGAAGACATAAGATGTCTCTATAAGAAGCACGTAGACTAATCTTCATTTAGAATATAATTGTCATAGCTCAGTTCTAATTTATATTCTCTTTTTTCCCTTTATTTTCATGGTTGTTTGCATTAAATAACTTAGAAACTTTAGTTCTAGGTCATCGTATATTTTTAGACTAGCTGAAAAAGCAGCTTTTACTAACTACAGCCTCTGGTTGATTACTATGTAGGAATTGAAGGGACAAAAATAAAATAAGGCAAAATGTCTGCTCTTTGGGTCTCATAGATCAATGGTGACTTTAATATCAACTAAATCCATATATAGGCATGTGAATGCCATTACTGTGGAGAGAGATCTAGCACAGGAGATGTCTTACGCAAAGGCTTTACAGTACGTGTTTCATTATCTTTAATTGTATGAAAAGAGTCTTTTCACACGAGTGTCTGAAGAAGACAATGTGAAACTAGAGTTTTAACCTGTGCCTTATGATGTCGGCCCATATTATCTGACAGTTGTCATAGGGCTTTCAATTTGATGAAGGTTTTTTTCAGACATCCATGTTTTTAATAATTAATTTATTCATTCATTTATACATTTTCCAAACTATTGAGCATATATCATATGCTGGTCTTGTGGTCCTATTTGAAAAGGGGCTTTAGATCCCTTTATAGATGTTAGAAACAGATTCTACTTATTTTGAGAACACGATGCTTCTTGAAAGACGGTGAGGGCACAGTAGTTGTAGTCCTGAATGGTTAGAAATAAGTAACTATCTGCAGTAATGCTTTTAGAAACATACCTGAGGATTACAGGGACATTTAATAAAAGTTGTATTCACTGTTATCCACCTAAATGGAACTCCTCAAGTAAGAGCTTTTCTGCCCTGCCTTTCTGCTCGATGCTCACACCCTCCTCCCCCACATACAAGAATGGTTTTTCAAGATAACCATTTAAAACATTAAGTTGACATCAGAGATGTATTTGAAATATAATTTTTTGGACAAAAACATTCCAAAGGATTTCTAGCTTTCAGAAGGTGATCTGGGTGACTGAAGCTGAAGAGGTAACTCTGCTATCATGCCAATAAGGACAAATGTCCAGACAGCATGCATGTCAGGCCCAGGGAAAATGAGGGTGATGAAAGCAGTACCAGATGTATGGGTCTCCCTTTGTCCATTGCAGTCTGTTTAAGCACACAGAGAATTAAGCAGAGACAGATGTCTGATTCTAGGAGAGAGCTCCCACTCTTGGGCCATCAAGCCTTTAAAGTTACATACTTAGGGAGCACCGGCCCTCTCCGCAGTCACCAGCATTGCCGTAGTGTGGTCAGGAGCTAGGGCACAATAATAGGGTAATGTGGCAGATCCCAGTCCCATTTTGTCAGTTATGTGTTCATGTTTAGGAGTAACTCCAGCCCCTCTGATGGCATGATCAAGTACAGGTATCTGCTTCACATTCACAGCTGCATGATGTTGGAAGTTAGTGGCAGGATTTACCCCATCAACGTTTATGGTTTGGGAAAGACTAGCCTTTTCTGTGGACTAATGGAAATGAGGCTAGAGTTCAAGATCTGCAGTTGACCAAGACTGATGATTGTCACAAGCACTGGACCAAAGTCAATTTCCATGGAGGGTTAGAAGAGGTCAACTCTAGGAGGTTAGTCTGTGTGGAATCAGTCTTGGGCATATAACCTTTACGTCTTACTCTGCAAACTTGTGCTAAAATGATGAAAGCTGTGACATGTATTATATTTATCTTATTCCCTTGTGGCCTGCTTTCTTTTTTTCTGTTCCTTCCTTTCCCTATCACCAGAAACTACCTAGAACCTACAAACTGTTCAACCACATTGCCTAGACTTCAAACTTGATGTGTTTTTACTTACGAGAAGATAATAAAGTGCAATTTTTAGATTGGGAAAGTGGGGATTGTTTTTTGCCTTAAAATTCTTATCCACATCAGGGTTGGGTTTTCTCCCTGAAGAAAGGCATGGGTTTAGTTGGTCCTTAAGCATGTTTTAAAAATTAGTATTTATAAATATTGAATGAGCTTCAATTGTTAAAGAAAGTTTCACTTATCTCTACTATATTGAACATATTGGGTCAATACTGAGTTGGAATTTCAATAGCAATGTTATAAATAAAAAATGTAAGAAAAATTAAAAGTAACTCAACTTGATTAAAAATAAATAACTTAGGTAAAAGGAGATATATATATTTAATAAACATCATAATTTTGTTTTCTTCCAAATCTTTAGGTCACAAAACTTTATCTTACAATCATTTGTAAAGTTAAATATTCCAATGCAATCAAATTCAACTATTTTTATAGCACTCCCAGCTCTCTTTTATTTGCAATCAAACAAAAAATATTTGAATAACTAACTGTAGTATTTTAACATCTTTGCTTTTTAGAATAGATGAGCTAAAACTCAGAACAAAGCCACTCAAATAAGACAATCCATAAAGAAAGCACTTTACTACTTTGTAAAGAGAATTTAGTATCGATCATCTACAGCAGTTTTATTTTAGTGTCATATATGCTGTTTTATTAACATCAGTAACAATACCTTAGTTCTGCACAAAAATGTAGTCCAAGCTGGATGAGACAAGAAAACATTTCCATAGCTTCCAAACCAGAGCTCTGTATGCAACTTTTGAACAACTACATAGCTGAGCTGTCCAAACAGCATTTATCACTGGTAGAACGTAGTGGGCCCTGCTGATCACAGGCAACCCAGTAAAATGTTATTCCTGATTTAATGTTTGCTTTGCTGAAATATTTTCTCCACATTTCTCACATGTAAAGATGATCTCATATCTGTCTCCAAAGTTAAACTTATGAAGATTGTCTGAAAATAAAATTTAGATTTTTGACATTTTATTTATAGAGCAATTATGTAATTACTAGATATATACAGATATAGTACATATAATAGCACATTGAAACAATAATATATATACATATATATATACAACATTTATACAGATATGTATATATATACTTGAAGGCTTTATTTTGAGTAGAGTAGTCTATCGCTCTGTAAGCAGATGGGTATCTATCACTTCAAACATTATTTGCTTCAACTTGGTATCCTTTGAATTTTAGTTGTAACCTCTAAGTTTAAGTTACTTTGTCAGGCCCACCTAATCCTGAAAACCAAAATTTTTGTGAGTTTTTTTTTAATTTCATGGGAATGTCTGACCCCTCTGTTGTTGAAGTCCTTGGAAATTCAGATTTCCATTACAGAATAAGTCATATTCACCTATAGTGAATGTCAATAATGTCCAAGAAGACAGAATTTTAATACATAACAAATGGCATCCCTTGGGGGAAAACTGCTTACCAAGGACTTCGATGTACATATGTTTACAATGATGATTGCCTGGCCTTGGAATCTTAGAGCAAGGCTGCTTGTTTACAGTAGATGTAATGAGCTTTCTGTACTGGAGCTCAACTCTTTTTAGAACCCCAAACAAAGGAAGTGTGTATTAGAAGAGCTCTTCAACTTACACCATAAAGTAGACTCTTTGACAAATTCCAGGAGGAATCTAAGGCCTGCCCCAGTAATCTCTTGACTGGGGTAAGTGGTTCTGATCAGAGTTCATGACAAAATAATGAAAGCCGGAGGGTGTTTTACAAACAGCCGTATGTTATATGCCATGTTTCCTTTATAATTGCAGTAGGTCAGCATTTTATTTTTAGCATTGTATGCAAACATCTTTAATGACTAGGGAAAATGCAACGTTTTATACATTATTTGATAAAAGTATTTGCCTCTTAAAAGAATTATCAGATAAATGCACTCAGAGCAGTAAGATGACAAATATTGTCTGAAATGGTTATCTAAGAGTGGGAGGAAATGCCATGGAAATGGAAAGTTTCTAGAGACAAACTTTTTTTTTTAATACACATATAAAATCAAAGCTCCTTTGGAAATACATATGTTTATGGAAAGAAATATCATATAGGTTGAATGATAGTTATAAAACAAAGACAGGTGTAAATTGTAATTCAGTAGTTGAGAGAGAAAAACTCATTCTTATCTGAAAGTATCAGATTATAGAAGCATAATCTGTTGTGTTGTTTAGTTGGTTTTGGAAATAAATGTACAGTTGTCTCACATTGGCCAGAAATACAAGATGGAAGCAAAGAAGGCAAAGTCAAAATATTTTTTATTGCTTTTATATGGACCTGAGGCAGCCAAACAAGAATCTTTTCAGGGCCCTGTGTGGTGAAAAGACTCTGCAGGTGGCCCCCACAATCCCCCCTCCTGTTCATAACTATATTGCCGGGCCTAAAGGAAAGATGCAACATTCAAGTGCTACCTTGACATCTTGGAGCCTCACAGGGCCCCAAAGGTTTCAAACAGAGTTCCCTTGCTCTCGGCAGCCATACTCTCCACCCAGGGCTAAAGCTCTCCACCAGCCTAGTTCTCTTATCAGCAGGACCAGCTGAACCCCACTAGGTCTGGTCCTCAACCTGATGGATTACAACCCGAGAAATTATTCAAACAAGCCAATCACATTGTCCCTTGGGAACCAAGGGTTGCTGCACCCTCTGGTCACTAGTTCCCACAATCCCTGCTGGTTCACTCTACCCCTGAGTGCAAACCCCATGTGGCTCTGAGTGGTATGTGGTGTCTTCCTGCTCCTGGCTATAACGGACAAATAAACCACTGCCAATCTCTTCTGTCCAGTGACAGGTTTCATGTGTTTGGCTATCTAGGACTACTTAGGGTGGGGGATCCCCCCACCAATAGGGTGACTCAGGGGTGGGCAGGACGATGCTGTTGTGTCAACCCCTCCTCTTGAGTATTGGCATGACTTGCTCTCGCTTCTAACCAACACAATCCAGAAAAGGTGATGGGATGTGTGTGATGAAGTGTCTGTGTTTATGTGATGATGCTATCTATGATTGTTGGGCCTGTCTTTCTGGAGGCTCTCTGGCTGTCTTGCTGATTTCGAGAAAGCAAATAACCATGATGTAGAACCCCATGTGGTAGGGATCTGTGGGAGACCTCCAGGAGCTGAGAGTGGCCTCTGGTCGATGGGCAACAAGAAAACGCATGCGCTTCTACAACAGCAAAGAGATGAATTCAGGCAAGAACCTGAGAGAGCTTGAAAGGATCCTTTTCCCATCAAGTGTTCAGATGAAGTCCCAGCCCTGTGGATCCCTTGACTGCAACTTGCAGACGACCCACTTAGCACTACCAGATTCCTAAGTCACAGAAACAGTGAGATAATGTGTCATTTTAGTCACTGAGTTTATGGTAATATAGCTATGCAGTGATAGAAAATGACAGAAATGGTTTGTTTGAAGGTACTTTCCAGTTTCCTTTTAGTTTTTCACTCAAATTTCAGCCCTCTTAGATCTGGCACAACTTATGTCTTAGGATAATTGATGTCATTTGTGATATGACCCTTTGGTGTTTCAGTATTTTCCAAAATGTTCACACATGGGGCAGGAGATAATGAGCCATCATGCAGTGCTCCAAGGAAAGAGATTTCTGAGAAGAAGCTGGGGGACACTTGTCTCTCTAATGGAGTAGGAAAAAAAAAGAACCTTAATAAAACCCATTTAGCAAGTCCTTGAGACTTGGTACAAAGTATTATTTAATAAGGAGCATTTCTGGATGAAATATATATTTAGAATTTTAACTTAGGCTATTAAACACTTAAACATCTAATAGTACAAGGAACTGAACAATGTGTCTCTTTTATTGGGAAAAAAGAGTTCTATTCCAAGTTAAAATGCTTGATATCTGGACATAGTCTAAGCTCAAACCTACAAACTCTATAGACAGCATCCCTTAAACTAGTCTTCTGTATTTAATAAGCCAAACAGCGGCAGAGAACACAAGTATAAGCCAGGCTCTACACGGGGTAGCAGAAATAATCATTCCTGATTGTGTTTTAGAAATGCTGCAATATGATTCACTATGAATGTTTATATTTCAAAATGTATTCATGGGGGAGGGCACTGTCTGCAGATAGAGTGTTGACTATTTGCAGTTTAGATACAGGTATTCATATAGTTACAGGTCTTGAGCCTGGTAATGTCTATGCCCATTATTAAATAAAGAAATGTATATATCTCTATATATTTGCTGATGTATCAATATTATGTCAATGTATAATATAATTAAACTCTATAAAAATATACTAATGTCTTTAGAATTAAATACTAACTATTTAAGGACATTCTTTTCAATTTGGAAAAGCTGACTAAATGAGATTTTAGCAATAAATGGCATTTATAAATGCTCTGTTGCACATACAACTAAATTAGAAGAATGTTACAAAAGAAAAAGAAATAATAAAATTACATTAAAAATTAACACTTCCTATTTTTATAGAATGGTTAGGTGCTTTGAAAGATGGGTACCCGGGGTCTGAGCAGAACCATGTGGGCCCTGGTGACTGACTCTTTCCTTGCCCAGTGCCTCGCTATCCCACAAGAGTTGGCAGCATTTCTTTCACGAAATCACACAAATCTGAAGTTCTGGTTTGGGGTGACTGTCACTCATGTTGGCATAGGACAAGCTCAAGACCTTGTGCTACCAGCAATCCACAGCTACCTTTTGGCGTGGCCATGTATTGGTTCTCACCTCTGGGTTCCAACACCAGAGCCGCTTCAGGTCTCCAGTATATTCAAGGACTGCAAGAGAGGCAGCAGCTTCTGTTACCCTGTGTGCTCCTGCTGCTGGCACCCAGGGCAGTCCACCACCCTGGCTGCAGTCTCCATGCCGTATGTCAAGCCCACCTCGGGGTGGCTGTATCTATTTCTTTCAAGAGTTTTGGAGACCATTGCTCTGCAATTCCAATATGCCAGCATCAGTAGGGAAAATCAGTAATTGACAAATTGATGGAAGCTAAGGGTCAGCTAGCTCAAGAGTTTAAAAATCTTTGTGGGAAGCCAGTCCTGGTGGGGGGGGGGGCACACTACTATCTCCAGGAGTCCCACCAAGTTCTCATTGTGAAGATGGGAGGAAAATCGCATGCTTTTTACAGAGAAAGGGAAAAAGTAACCATTTTGAAGTATGCCCAGAGGAAAAGCAAGTGTGTTAAAAATCCCCAGAGCGTTCTGTTTATTCTGTTTTTAGTATGGAAAGCCAGTCCTCAAATAGAATTACTTCATCAAAACCTTATCTGACCTGGTGGAAGGGCAAATAGTCAAATCCAGCACCATATAATCTTCCTGTCCCACATAAGGGGACAAAAAAGAAAAAGGTTAAGGCATTCTCCTGAAGTTCATTTCCCAGGGACTCCAGACCAACAAAAACTCCCAGGGATTTAATAAGATGGAATACTCGCCATTCCCAATGCCTTACCACCTCCTTGACAGGGATCCAGTATAATGACAATGGGCAGCTTCTTAAAGGCACAAATTTTCTTGAGGAGTTTCCAGGGAAACCCAAAGCAAATACAACTCTATTAGAAAAATGGACAAAATGCAAGAGAATATGGGTAATGTAAACAGAGAGATGGAAGCTGTAAGAAAGAGTACAAAGGAAGTGCTAGGAATAAAAAATGCCATAACAGAAATGAAGAATGCCCTTGATGGGCACACAGTAGACTGGACATGGAAAGAAAGAACAGAGAGCTTAAAAATATCTTGATAGAAACCTCCCAAATGGAAATGCAAAAAGGGAAAATAATGAAAAAAGATAGAGCAAAAAATCCAAAAACTGTGTGACAATTATAACAGATGTAACATGTGGATAAAGTGAAGACCAGAAAAAGAAGGAAAGGAACAGAAGAAATATTTAAAGTAAGAATGGCTGAGAATTTTCCAAAATTAATGACAGACACAAAACCACAGATCCAGGAACCTCAGAGAACACCAAGTAAGATAAGCCTCAACAAACTGACACCAAAGCAAATCATATTCAAACTGTAGAAAACCAAAAACGAAGATAAAACCTTGCAAGAAGCTAGGGTGGGAGCTTGGATGGGAGCAACCCCTTACAGACAGAGGAATGATTGCATCCAACTTCTCTTCACAAACCATGCAAGCAAGAAGACAGGGAAGTGAAATATTTAACGTGATGAAAGAAGGTAACCACCAATCTAGAATTCTGTATGCAGCAAAATTACCCTTCAAAATTAAAGGAGAAATGAAGAAAATTCAGAACCACACAAAAAACTGAATGAATTTATCTCTAGTAGATCTGCCTTGAAAGATATGTTAAAAGAAGTTCTTCCAAGAGAAAGAATACATAGGCCAGAAACTTGGATCTATGTAAAGAAAAAAAAAGAACATTAGAAAAGGAATAATTGGAGATGAATCTTTGACTTTTCTAATCTTAATTGACCCAGTAGATAACTGTTTAATAGCAAGACGTTACTGAGTAATTGTGGCTTATGGATAAGTGAAATGAATGATAGCAAGATTTTTAGGGAGTGGGAGATAGGCATTGGGATATTCTAAGCTACCTTCACTACTTGTGAAATGGCATGGTGTTATTTAAAGGTGGATTTAAATTACAGGCATACCTCGGAGATATTGCAAGTTTGGTTCCAGACCACTGTAATAAAGCAAATATCACAACAAAGTAGTCACATGATTTTTTTTTTTTTTTTGGTTTCTCAGTACATATAAAAGTTATGTTTACACTATACTGTAGTCTATTAAATGTGCAATAGTATTATGTCTAAAAACCAATGTACATACATTAATTTAAGAATATTCTGTTGCTAAAATATGCCAACCATCATCTTAGTCTTTAGAGAGTCTTTTTGCTGGTGGAGAGTCCTTCCTCCATGTTGATGGCTGCTGATTGATCAGGGTGTTGGTTGCTGAAGGTTGGGGTGATATTTTCTTAAAATAAGACAGCACTGAAGTTTGCCATGTCAGTTGACTCTTCTTTTCACTTGAACACTTAGAAAGCACTATTGGGTCAATAGTCCTAATTTCAATCTTGTTTTGTCTTAGGGTACAGGGAGGCCTGAGAAAAAGAAGAGAGGTGGGGGAACAGCTGGTTGTTGGAGCAGTCAGAACACATGAATTTATTGATTAATTTCACTGTCTTATATGGGCATAGTTAGTGGCACCCCATAACAATTGATTATTGATTACTATTGATTATTGATATAATCAATTATATAATATAGATTATTGATATATATCAATATATCAATCTAGATCAATATATCAATCTAGGTCAATCTATAGCAATATAGATATATCATATATTGATATATTGATATCATATAAGATATCAATCTATATCAACATAGATATATCAATCTAGATCAATCTATATCAATATAGATTATTGATATATTCTATATGTAGATTATTGATATACTAAGAGAGGAGTAAAATGGAATCAAAATACTAATTAAAAACCAAGAAGGCAGAAAAAGAGCAGAACCTAAAAATAAAGAGTGCACCAAATAGAATATGGTTACAAATATTGTAGATATTTATCCAACTATACCAATAACCACTTTAAATATGAATGGTATAAATACACCAATTACAAAACAGAGGTTTTGTGGTAGATTGAATTATATACCCCAATTTAGGCATGTTATTAATCCTAATCTTTATTCCTTAAATTATAAATAGAACCTCTTGAAGACATTGTTTTTAAATAAGGTGTGACCTAACTGAAGGAGGTGGGTCTTAATCCAAAATGCTAGAGGACTTAAAAAGAGAAAGGCACAGGGAGGAGCTAGTAGCCAGAATTCAGCAGGAACCCAGAAGAGAAAGGAGAGGACATTGCCATGTGATGTAAGGCAGGGATTCAGCCAAGGAACACCAAGTATTACAGCAAGCCAGCACCAGAATGGAGAAAGATACATAATCATACATAGCAGTGAGCTAAAGTCTCCAACTATAATAATGGATTGTCTATTTCTTCTTGCAGTTCTATCAGTTTTTGCCTTGTGTATTTTGACACTTTGTTTTTAGGCTCACACACATTAAGGATTGTTATGTCTCCCTGGAGAATTTACCCCTTTCTCATTAGGTAATATTCTACTTTATCCCTGATAATTTTCCTTGCCCTTAAGTCTGCTTTGACTGAAATTAATATAGCTACTCCAGCTTTCTTTTGATTTGTGTAGTAGTATATGTAGTTCTCCATCCCTTTATTTGTAATCCATCTGTGTCTTTATATTTAAAGTGGCTTTCTTATAGACAACATGGGTCCTGTTTTTTGTTTGTTTGTTTTAGGCCCAGGCTTCTGAGATTTTGAACAAGTGATGTTTAAGTCCTAATATTTACTGATTCAGAGGTTTTTCCTCCATCTAAATCTGCTTATAGATACTGGCAGGAATTTCATCTACCAATCCTCATCCCTTTTTCAGTGCTCTGAGTGTTTCGGTTTATAACTACAGGAGACATACAGAAATTGGGGGCTGGGACATAGAAAGACAGGAATCATCTATGGGCATGTATTAGAATATAGCTACTGCAGTTACTAGTTTTACAGTATTCATATTTCTGATCCTGCAGGAGCACCCTGGAGACTGGGACAAAAATTTTTCAAGGGTAGACTCACAGGCAGTGAATTGTTATCGGTGATCTTCAAATTGTGGCTTGTAAATCTAATTCTATCATCATTGTAGGATATGAAAACTTACAGTTGACATATTACATTGAATCTCTTCTGGCCTGGTCAACATCTCAGAATGAGGTCTATCATATTTGAAATACTAATTGTAGAAATTGCTGAGTATCTGCAGATTCAGTATCTGTAATTTAAAATGCAAAATCTCTGTTAGCTGGTCATTTTTATTCTCATTAGCTAACACCACACAGAACAAAAGTTAAAATTTAGAGTATCCACTGTGAAAAATACTCCTGCTGCTACTGTTTTCCTGTTAAATGCTACCTCAAAAATAGTTTGCCAGTTGTTAGAAAACCATCTTTTTATTTAATTTTTGTATTGCACCAACAAATTCCCCCCTTAGATAGAATAAATGTTTCATGCCCACTTACATGTCAGCTGCCCTTCATTGGTATAAGAGACACTTATTTTGAAAATTACTAGTACTCAAATAATAAAGGATCATATTGTTCATGCGTGGCAAATAATGATCTGGGGGGCACTATTTTAAAATCTGGAAACCTCTAAATTCCAAATTAGATTTAGTTCTTGGGAAAATAATATTTATGCATTTTAAGTATGAAGCAAATACTTGGAAGAATAACCTACTATTTCTTCATTAAATTGTGTTCTGAAGGATGCCTTAAGAAATCCAAGTAAATAACCTCTGAATGATTCTTTCTTACATTTGAAAACCAAGTGTAAAAGACTGGGGTTTAATTTATCTGTCCCAAATTAATCTAGAATTAGATTTTCTTTTTGTACTCAAATTAAGTAATGCCAGATTAAAGAAGTTATCACCTTTCTATGTAATGAAATCTAACATTCAGTGTGATAGCACATCATACTATTAGGATCTACTTGATTTATGTAAAGGATTTTACTATGGAATTACTTTTTATTCAATTTTCTAGATTTAATGATTTTTTAGATATGAATCTAGAATAATGAGATGATTTTTACAAAATTTAAAAAATCTATTCAACTGGCTTATGATAAGCAATGGATAATATTGTTTCTACCTATTATGTTCTATAATGAAATTTATCTATCTACAGTGAGCAAAAAGCCCTAGAAATGCCAGTCTAAATAAAGCTCTGGCAATGAGATTCTGCAGTGCATCCTGAGAAAGACCTAACATACCCTGTGAGTAAACCCAGAGGGCTGAGGATTGGATTTAGCATTATTCTGGTGGTTTAGCCTGACAAATCAAACAACTTGCCAGTATTGTACTATAATTTGAGACGAAAATACTTCAAAAAAGAAGGTCATAATTCCACCTTCTAAGAACTTTGGCTTTTCATTTACTAGTGTCCTTATGGGTGGGTGAGTGAACACCAGTGATAAGATGGCAGGCTCACACTTAGACCACTGGACTAATGAGGCCAAGGTCACAGGTTCAATTCCTGTATGGTAAGGTTAACTGCATGTTGTTTTATAGATAGGGACTGCATCCTTAATCTCAACTAGCTACAAATGTCATTGATCATAGGAATACAAGGTGAGAGTGTATGGTCTGATGGGAGGAAATACATCCTCTCTACCAGGAAAAAACAAAGAAAAGTGTATTCTTTTTGGCCATTGACTCAGTAATTTCATCTATACATTATGGGATATTGTTGCATTGGAATAAAACAAAATGAAGTCTATTCTATTCCTGCATAGAATACTACTCAGTTAAGTCTTCTTACAAACTACTGTGGTACCCAACTGTTTCAATTTACTAAAACTGCCAAAATGCAATATACCAGAAATGGTTGGCTTTTTCAAAGGAGGTTTATTAGCTTACAATTTGACAATTCTAATTAAGGCATCAACAAGAGGATACCTTCTCTGAAGAAAGGCTGCTGGCATCTGGAACACCTCTGTCACAATGGGAAGACACACAGCCAGTGTCTGTTGGTCCTTCTCTCTCAGGTTTTGTTGCTTTCAGGTTCTGGCTTCATTGGCTCTTTTGACTCCTGTGGGTGTTTCTGTCTCTCTCTGAGCTCTCTGGCTTTTATCTTTTCTTTATCCTGTCATAAAGGACTCCAGTAAAGGATTAAGATCCACTTTGAATTGGGTGGGTCACATCCCAGTTGAAACAATCTAATCAAAAGGTCTCACCCATGATTGATCTGCACCCACATGAATAAATTAAAAGAACATGGCATTTTCTGGTGTACATAACAAGCTTCAAACCAGCACACCTACCCTCTCCAGTCACCATAACAAGAGCTTGTGTATTTAATTCACAATATGAACTCTCCAAATTCCAGGTAGCTGAAGTGACTTCCAGATACAGCTGTTCAAAAAGCTTGAGCCAGTAATAATGACATAGATTTTGTGGTTTGCTGTCATGAGATAAGCTAAGAGAGCTTTTGAAAATAAAATATAATTACTATAATAAAGTATTCTATCTTACAGTGTTTTGATTATAATTTTAATATTATTAAGTTATCCCATGAGAAAATAAATATGATGAAAATTCAGGTGTAATATATAGCACTTGTTCTCTTCAGTGAGGCCCTTTTCATAACTTGTTAATTTTAATTTATTAAAATTCTATTTGATAGATTTGTTTTTTCTTGTTTGTCAGTATAACCTGGAATGTATATTGGAGAAAGAAAGATTTTCAGATTTTCTATTAAGATATTGTAGCCTTAGTAAAGTATTTTAAATCTTTTTTTGAAAGACTACTTAGAATTAGAAAAGTAGGCTTGATAACGGTAAAGTCAGTGACAAGCAAAAAAGTGGGTGATCAGCAAGGCAGGGGTTGAAAATGGACAAGATCTGAATAGCGCATGGTGATGCTGTCCAATTTCACTGTCACATTTTAAACTTTGCTCTGGTTGGTGATGTATTTTGAGAAGAATGCTAAAGCAGGTGGAAAATTTTCCACCCCATCTAGGGCAAAGTATTTGCTATGGAACATTTAAAGAATTTCTTCAAACTTTTGACCAAAATAAATCAAATTGAATAAAACGCTATGCTAAGGAATTATGCCAAAGGAATATGACCACATCTGGGGATTTGGAGTCAAATCATTGAAATATTTTTAGCTCATTTTTTTTTTTTTTTTTTAATCAGACACACAATTACATGACACACTGGAGTTTCCTCTTTCAACATTATTTCGAAACCAATTAAAATTGGGGAAATAAATGAATCAAAGCTGTCATTTAGTTAAACAAACATTGTCTACTGTTTATTATATGTTCTTCATACTAAAGCGCTAGTTTCCCTTACCACTAAGTACACTGTGGTTTTCTGATGGGATCATTACTTGGTCATGAATGGGATATCTAAATGTGATCTGTGGATTTCTGTTGGCTGAAAGAGTTCCTGAGGGACCACAGACCAGACTCTGATAGTATTAATGTTTTCAAGATGACACTGTATGTGGTTTTCTTTGTTTTTTGTTTTTTGTTTTTTTCCTGGCATGAATTCTGTAATGCAAAGCACTGCAATTCCTCCCAGTCATTCTTGACATTCCTGGACAGTGGTAAATATTTAAATTAAAAGAATGTGATTTGCAAGAACTTCTTTTTCCTACAGAAATAGTTGGTGACAAGAAAAGATGCATAATAATAAGTTCAGGGGAATAGTTTTGAAAGAGAAGAAAATAATGTAATTTTATGCACATATACATTTAAAACATTAAATGTTATCAAAATCCATAGTTATGAACTTACAGTTTCAGTTCTAATATGTAAAGAGCTTGGAGGATCTCAATCCCATCCTTACAAGAACCACTGAACAAAGTGAAAATCTACAACTTTTCTTGGACCAATAAAATAACTGGGTTTGCAGGGCAAGCTACAACTCTGATATATAGAAGAAGAAGTGAATGCAGAGAATCGCAAGCCAGATTTCCTTACCTGGAGCAGAAGCCACTGGAGCCATAAAATAGAAGGAACACTTAAATAGTAGTTTTGATAAACTGCTGGAAGTGAAGATGGATTATCTGGAGAGTGATAACCTTCCAGGTTCTGAGGTCTTAGGAGGTCCCTCACATTTTAGTGGTTTTTAATTCCATAAATGATGTTTGGTTAGCAAGGAAAGAGCCAAGAAAGAACTCTCTTGAAGGGAGATGGGAAAAGTAATTATTGTGAAATATACCCTTAGTATAGACCTTGCCCGAGCCATATCACAGCTGGAAGAAGGGAATTCTCACCACTCTAGCCTCCTCGGCTTTCCTGTTTCAATAAAGCAGGATGACAGGGGCTATGCAAGAAGAAAGAATTGTGATTGTTGAAAGTCAGAGACACAGGCCCACTAAAAGTCAGAGATTTAATTGGAAGATTGTTGAACATTTCACCTCTCCTATCCTTTATCACACACCAACATAGTTCAAGTGAAATAATAGTGGATTAGAAATAAAAGAGCTGCAAGTCACACAGTGTCTCTGAGGAGGAATATTTAGGGAAGAGGTAAGTAAAGAGGGGAGGCAAAAACAAGGAGACTAGAGGAACTTTAAGCCTCTTAAAATTATAGCTAAAAGACAAATTAAACAAAGCCCAACTTCTAGCATGATTAACACTAGAATCCTAGTCACTTAAATTCTTATTACTGATATAAAATGTCCATCTTCAAAAAAAAAATTACAAGGTTTGCTAAAAGATAAGAAAAAAATAGTGTCTGAAGAGACAAAACAAGAATCAGAGCTAGACTATGTAGGGAAGTCACAGATAACCTGTTAAGCAGCCCTTAGCCAGACCTCAGTTTCCCCCACCTCCTTCTCTAGGAAAGTCATGAACACACACTCAGTGGCCATCCTCAGCCTTCTGCTATCCCCACCTCCTTTTCTATTGCTTACCATTCCACACCTGGGGGAGATGTTAAGTCTTGTGAAAAAGCCTGGCCAGACCTAAAACCCAGAACCTGGGAATAAGCAGTCCTGGATGCTTGGAACAGGAATTCTCATTGACAGGACCCCCTTCATTACTACCAAGGTGGGTAAGAAGCACAGTCCAGCAGTACAGGTTTGTCTCTCTTCTCCAATGCAAAGTGAAGCATTTGGAGCTGCCATCTACCAACCCTAACACGAGCAGTTTTGGCTGCCCCGGGAGAATGTACACGATGGGATTTCTTCACCTGCTCTTTTGAATTCTCTGTGCTGTGTAAGAAACAATGAGATTATTTGCTCTTTATACAGTGCAAGTAAGAAAGAGATCATTTTCTGAAAGTTTCTGTTATGCCCTGAAACTGTGTTCCCACAACACACCATTGTAGCAATTTGCTTCACAGACTGAGATATGACACAGATATTGGATTATTAGACTGGCAGTTTAAAGTAACTATGATTAATATGTTAGAGCTCTAATGACAAAGTAGACAGCATGCAGGAATAGATGGGTATTGTAAGAAGAGAGTTGGAGGCTCTAAGAAAGAATCAAAAGAAATGCTGAAAAGAGAAAAATAACTAAACAGAAATGAAGACTGCTTTTAATAGGCTGATCAGTAAACTGGACATGGCCAAGGTCAGAGCCAATGATATTGAAGATAAATCAATAGAAGATACTCAAACTGAAAAGCAGAAAGAAAAAAAAAATGAATGAATGAATAACAGAAGCAGAACAGAACATCCAGAAGCTGTAGGACAATTTCAAGATGTATCATATACATGTAGTTGGTATCCTGGAAAGAAAAGAATGAGACAAAGGAGCAGAAGCAATATTTGAAGTAATAATGCCACATAATTTTCTAAAATTGATCACAAATATCAAACCACACATCTTGGAATCTCAAAGAACTTTGAATATGATAAATACCAAACAATCTAGTCATAGGCATACCATATTCACCTGCAGAAGACTGAAGAAAAAGAGAAAAATCTTAAAACCCACAAAATAAAAATACCTTATCTTTAGAGGAGCAAGGATATGAATTATAGTGAACTTGTCTTAACAAACCATGTTAGTAAGAGAGTGGAGTGAAATATTTACTGTGTTGAAAGAGAATTACCAACCAAGAATTCTAAATCTAGAAAAATTTTTCTTCCAAAATGAAGGAGAAATAAATATTGTCTCAGAAAAAAACTAAATGAGGTAAATCACTGCAATTAGTTCTGCTCTGCATGAAATGAAAGAGCAATGTGTATTTCCAGTGTTATAACTGAAGACTTCAAAACTTTCCCACTGTAAGTAACTGATAGATAAAGGTGGCAGAAAATCAATTAGGATATATTTGATCTGAATAGCAGTACCGATCAATTTGAATTAATTGACATTTACAAAATACTCCAATCCATGATAGCAGAATACACATTCTTTTCAAACTTACATGAAACATTCACTGAAAGAAACCACATTCTGGGCTGTAAAACACAGCTGCAAAATATTTTGAAAAACATTTGAAAAATGCATATCTCATAAAAGAATTGTATCTAAAAAATATAAAGAGACTTTAAAACTCTGGAAAAGGTAACCATATAGATAATCATAAGTGCAAGGGCTACTGTATTTTATTCTTTAGTATGGAACTCCACATTTTACTTCTTACAGAAGCTAAAATGCAAATGCATGAAAAGTTCTGATATTTGCAACAACATAGAGTGAACCTTGAAGATGTCATGTTGAGTGAAATAAATCAGACATAAAAGGGCAAATATTGTAGGATCTCACTGATATGAAATAATTCGAATAACCAATTCATAAATGCAAAAACTAGAATACAGGTTACCAGGGGCCAGACTGGGAGTAGGGAATGGGGAGTTAATGTTCAGTTGGTATGGAGTTTTTGTTTGGGGTGATAGAATAGTTTTGGTGATGGATGGCGGTGATGATAGCACATCATCCTGAATGTAATTAACAGTGAATTATGAATTTGGCTGTCTTTAAATAGGGACATTTTAGGTTGCATGTATGTTACTAGAAGATGAACTTTTAGAAAATAAACTGTGCAACACAATGAACTGTAATGTAAATTGTGGACTATAGATAATAGTATAATAATAATAGTTTTCAATTATAATAAGTGTACCACACTAATACAAAATTTTAATAGTATGGAAAGCTGAGTGTGTGAGGGGTATATGGGAACTGTGGTTTCTGCATGATTTTTCTGTAATCCTACAAAAAAGTAAAAAGAAACAAAAAACTCACTGACAGTAAATCGAACAATGCAATTAAAAAATGGAATAGAGATCTGAACAGGGACCTTGCCAAAGAAAATATACATATGATTAATAAGCAATGAAAAGAGGCTCAGCATCATTTATGATTAGGGAATTGCAATTTGAAGCAACAATGAGATGCCACTAGTTTCCTAATAGAATTGCTAAAATCCAAAAAATTGACAGTGTCAACAGCTGGTGAGGATGCAGAGCAACAGGAACTCTCAACTGATTGCCAGTGGGAATGCAAAATTGTTCAGCCTCTGTGGAAGACAGTTTGGCAGTTTCTTACAAACCTAAAACATAGTCTGACCATACTACTCAGGAATGGTACCTTTTAAGTATTGATCCAAATGTGTTGAAAATTTATGTCCACAAAACAACAACAACAACAACAACAACAAAAAAAAAAAAAAAACAAAAAGAAAACAAACCTGCAGGCAAATCCTTATAGTAGCTTTATTTATTCATAATTTCCTCAAACTGGAAGCAACTAAGATGTCCTTTAATCGTTGAATGGATAAACAAACTGTAGCGTATCCACACAATGGAATATTACTCAGCGATAAACAAGAAAAGAACATTGGGTAAAAACTGAGGAAATCTGAATAAGGTATGAAGTTTAGTTTTCAAAACATCCACAGTTATAATTTTCTCTTGAAAGTCTTCCTTAGACATTCTGAATTTCTTTATTTTTTTTTGGTCAAAGTGTTTATCAGTGACAATATTGTAATTCCTAAGAACTTGTCAGTGCCAGTGCTTCTAAATCTAGGACTGTGTAACTTTAATACCTAAGCTTCAGTTTTCATATTGGTAAAATTGTGATAACAATAATAATACTATTCTTACAGGAAGATTGCAAGGATTAAATGAATGCATCTATTTAAAAGGGTTTACTAGAGTCATTGGGCCATGGTCAATACTCAATAAATATTAGAATAATCATTACTATTATAGTTGTTTTAATTGTAAGCACCATCTATTTCATAATTATAAGATATTAGGTGTGATTACAGGTTCTTTGGATTGAAGGACCTTAACACAAAGACACTCAGATAGATACAAGGCAAAATACTATTGTTTATAGCTCCAAACTGGAGAAGGCTGCTGGGCAGGGCCACAAAGGGGTCTGAACTCAGGGAGAGGGTAGCAGCGAGTTGAAACTCTAGGAGGCATCCTAAGTATGACAAAGGAGGAGGGGTTGACAAGATGTCACAGGCTTCCTGTGGGTTGGCTAATTTAAATAATTTCCCAAGCTCTGTGGCATAGGGGAAGTCCCTAACTGTTTGGTACCTGGCCCTGGGTGATGAGGGCAGGTATATAGTGGTCCAGAGGAAACAAGACTGATAAGGGAGTAGGGTTGTGGAATGAACTCAGTCAGCTGCTTGAGAAGGGGAACTGCCAGGCCTCAAAACTGCTGGGGCCTCAAAACTATAGCAAGACAGCATTTCAAAGAAAAGTCTATCACACCTTCTGCTATTTTTATCTTCTCATCAATTTCCTCCTCTTCTTCCGCTAACATGGCCAACATTTTGGGGGAGAAAATACTTTTGTCTCCTTCCAGGTCATTCAGGTGGGTCTGCCAATCATTGTACCTCAAATCCCCATGACCTCAGGAAGAGTTTCTTCTAAACTGGAGAACCATATGAATATCGTTTGAATATTTTCAGATATCTGTCTGTGGCTTCATACTTCCCATATTTAAACAAAGTTGTGATATTTTTCCTTTAACACACACCTTTTGCAGTGACTTTTATGTCAATAAATGCTGTTTGTGTTATTTATTTATGCCAGAGACCTTGTAGTCAATGTTGATATCTTGTGTTTATCAAATCTTAACATACAATCAATTTGAAGTACTCTTCTTTCTATTCCCACAATGTACCTTGATTCCTTGCATCTGGGATGCCATATACTGTAACATATAGTATTTTAAATTTAATACTGAGAAAAAAATGCTGCCAAATTGAAATGCCATCAATTATAAGATGCATCCCAACTTCAGAGACATTAAAATATGAAAAATGTTATGTTGTTGAATTAAAGTGTTTAAAATATGCTCATTTATCTCCATCTCCATGAATATGACCAAATTGCCACACAAACCACCAGACTGTCATGTAAACTATGTCTCTTGAGCGACCTCTCTCAAATTTAGTCTTACTTCTCCTCTGTGATTCACTCTGTACACAATTTATTCTTCTTCCAGCAACTTTAGTGATCTTTCTGAATTGTAAATTTGATTGTAATAAAATACATCCATGGCTGCTCATTGCTCCAATGATAAAATCTTAAGGCAGAATTACAGGGATCAGATTATCTCATGCTTTAATCTTCCTAGAATTTCTTAAAGCACTAGCTTTCATACCATTAAACAAAATAAATTCTGGGTAATATATTTGATTTTTAGGTACTTTCTTGAAGTTAAGCCAGGAGACTTTTGAGAAAGGGTTCTGTGGTAGATTATATTTCCAATATGGCCACAACAATACTTCCCATCTTAAAGACCTTTTTGTGTGGTCATTTTGTCACTCTTGAGTGGCGGAGTCTATTTCTTCTGAGTCTTAGCCGAACTTGTCACTTATCTTGCACAACAAAAAATTGTGGCAGAAGAAAAGTGACATAATTTCCAAGGCTGGCATAGAGAGATGTTCAGCTTCTGTTATCACTCAACTGTAATGCCTGCTTTGGAAGGCAGCTGCAATGCTGTGAGAAAGCTCAAGCAGTCAGGTGGAGGGAAACTAAACTCACCTGTTGACAGCCCGAACTGACTTCCCAGCCTCCAGCCAGGACCAGCTTCCCAACATGTAAGTCAGGCCATTTTAAAACTTCCAGCTCTGCCCAGCCTCTAGTTAAATGATTGCTCTGAACTATCAGCCATTCCATGGTTGAAAATCTATTTTATTTTTGGGATTTGCTTCAGCTATGAGTATGCATAGAGAGTTGTTTCTAGAAAACATATTACTGACAATTTTTTTTAAAGAATTATATTTTGCTAGAATCCAAAATTTAAAGGTACTATTATATGAGTTTCTTACATATCTGACATGTGGACGTGCAGAGAAAACATTTGTTCGATAGTTGTTTTCATTTTTGTTTAATTTTATGACAAGCTGGGTTAACAATGAATTAAGTTATGTTTCTGCTTTATTTGTTTTATTTTTTCACTTAAATAAAATAGGAATTTTGAATGGAGAACTAGTGAAGAAAAGTGTCAAAAAAAAGTGTCATGGACAATAGAAGAAACATAGTTCATGACAGGAGTGATTTAGGAATAAGGATCCTAAAATAATGTGTTTACACCATTCACTTGTCTGTTCACAAAGTAATTTATAACAATAATAATATGTCAGATTTTTTTCTTGGACTTCAATAGATGGACCATTATGAGTCAAAATAAATTATTCCCTATGGCTAAAGGTAGAAGGATAGGTTACAATCTAGAAGGATAAGAGAAAAGGTGAGAGAGAAGAGAAGGCATGTATTTGGCTACAATCCCTTTCTTTGCCGTTTCTCAATTTCCTTCTTTGTAGAAAGAACCCACAGCCCACACAAAGAGAACATTTCAAGAAAAATGGAAATAGTTATTCTTGTAACTTTACATGACAAATTCTCAGGTCTTAGACATTACAAGATAATTTCAGGAAAACCAATTGGTGATTTTTCAAATCTAGCAAATTTCATTTTAACATCTGACTTCTAAGCTTAATCTCAGTGTAAAATGCAAAAGAATGCATGGTATAAGGAATATTACCAAGGTTTTGGCATGAGACAGTCTGGGATTTGAATAAGGGCTCTTCAAATGTCAGTAAGGTGCCCTAATACCATCTGCATTTTATAAATGTGAGCCGTGCTGTTTTGAGGATTATATGTATATAACTTGCGGCACATGATCAGATGCTGACTAAGGTGCTGAATGGCAAATCATTGATAGATCAGTGAGGTTTCCTGAGAGGACTGGGTCTGTACCTGTCCCAAGCATTGGGAATCCACATCTCCTTTCTGCTTTTATCAGTTTGGCATGTCTAATTTCTCTTTCCTCGTTTGTAATCCTTTCGTGGTCTCTTGGTCTCTTGGTCTCTTCTGAGGTTCTGAGATGAGAAGCTATAATTTAGCGAAAGACTGACAACAAAACAGCCATCTACACAATCCCCCCATACAAGCCACCCTTAGGATTTCTTCTCTAGATGCTCTGAAGGGCATTTTTCAGAACATTGCAACGAGAGAGCGAGAAAGAGAAAAAAAGGTATCGTGCTGAATGCCTTTTGTGTTTGTGTAGATTGTGACGAGGATATTTGATTTTCCTGGAAATATAAATGACAGTATAGTATGGAAAGGAAAATTAAATTGATAAGTTAAATTAAAATATGTTTATTTTCAGGAATTGTAATACCAAGTCTTAATATTAGTTGAAGGAATCAGGCCAGCAATGTAACACATTTTTAAAATATTGATGTTAACAAGTATCATTCTGGGGGCAGTTGAGAAGATGTTAAAGGTGGAGCTACCAATTATATAACACATCAGTGGTCTGGGAAGGTTAGAATGCCCTTGGCACATGCTGAGATTAATACTGATTGGTAATTGGAGAGAAATGCTGTACAGTCAGATTCATAGTGCACATTACACCTGACATATGAGTATAACCATAAGTATTACAGTTCAGGAATTCATCTGATGTGACTCACATGCCATTTATCTCCGGATAAAACAATTTTGTGAAGTGACAGTTTTCTTTACCTAATATTGCTTAAATTGCTACCATATTAATTAATATTTTAAGTTCTAAAATGTTATCTGTGGAAGTTAATAAAATTACTGAGGTGACAAAACAAACTGATACATTATATATTGTAAATTATTTCATTGTTGGCTATACTGATGCGGAAAGACATTTTAACAAATAGAAATGATGTTTGTGAGACACCTTTACATTTTGTCTCTGTGAAATTTAAGAAAATGTAAGTGCTCTAATAGGAGAACAACTAAAATGTTATATCACTTAAAAAAAGAAAGAAAGAAACCCCTACCAGAGAGTTTATTCATTATCTGACAATGGTGCCAATGGCAAAATTTTAAGGAAGAAGAAATTATTTTCCATATATCAACTCAATCACAAATATCATGTGTATGTTTATTTTCAGGAATTGTAATACCAATTACAATTTTCATTTTAACATCTGACGTCTAAGCTTAATCTCAGTGTAAACTGCAACTCTGCTATGACAAAAAGAATGCATGGCATAAGGAATAGCACCAAGGGGTTGGTATCTAATATCATCTTCATTATATTTTTCAACTCCCATAATTGAATAAACTTATCTTCAACCTATATATATTGCTCACCCCTATAATTCTTCTGTTTTACGTGTTAACAACTTTTGTTGTAAAATATCCTTTGCTTTGATATTTTCCTCCTAAGATAGCATGTTTCACATTTTAAATAAAATGAGTTCATTCAATTTGGGATTTGTTTATTAATTTTTCCTTTATTAGTTTTATATACTCATTTAATAAATATTTACAGTTGTCCATATGCATAGGATATTATCCTCCCAAAATACAGGTGGCTGGCTCCTAGTGGTGGTGTCTCTTGTACTTCTTCTCATAAGATGGGTATAGTTGCCAGGTGGGCATGAAATAGCAAAATTCTAAGCAGAAGGGACAGTATGTACGAAGGCTCAGGATATAAGGTGGTATGTCATTCTGAGATCACCAAATAGCTTTCTTTGGCCAGAATGCGGCCCATTCATCAAGACCACTTAGGCCTTTATACATTTCCCTGTTTGGGGAGTTTGATCATAGTTCCCATTATTTTATTTCAGCCTTAGATACTGAAGGGTATAGTCCTTAATGTTTAAATCACTTGAAAACCTTCTTAATCTTTTCAGATATGTTGTCAGTATTTACAGTTGACTCATGATTAAAATGATGAGTCTGTGTAAGTGTACAATGATTCACTAATAAATCAATCTTCTGTAATTTTATTATATGCCTTGTTTCTGTCTGATTTTATTGTCGTGAAATATCATGTCTGAGCAGAGTTACTATCATCATCTTTTTGTTGATGTCTCTATTCCTAATTTAACCTAATTTTCGGGCTTCTTTTAGAAGTTTTACAAAGGAATAACAGTAAGCATTTGTACAGAGAGGAAAGAAATAATCTCTTGTGTTCTTCCTCTAACTACTGTACCTTAGTATTATCACTTAAAATATTGAAACAGAAATAATCTGCCTTGCATATTCATCATGCCCTCGAATCTTTTAACTACCCAGCAAGGGAAATCAATTAGGAGAGATATTATGGGTAGAAAATGATGAATTGTTGCATTTTTATTAATGATAAGAGTACAAAGAAAATTTGACAGGGAGAAAAGTATATTTTTATGTATAAACCAAAAGTAGGTTTGCAATTTTGGCTTTTGCAATTAATACTTTTTATATGAGTCTAATAAAGAATTATTAAATTAAAAAAGAAAACATACCAGTTACCAACCAGAATACCTTTTACCACAATGTGGATGGGAGAGATCAAAGAGTATGAATGAGTCTGTGGCCTGATATATAAAGAGGGCTGTGGCACCTAAAAGACCTGAACACCTAGTTTTGCTCAAAATAAATGTTGCATCCTGGATAAGGTTACAAAAATAAAAGCAACAAAAAACAAAAAGCCAATATAAAACTAAGGTGCACAGCCATTTTACAAAGGCAACCATATTAAAATGGAAAGTATAATGTCATAGACAGAATCAGGGTGTAGAAGTAGTGCATCACAACTAGTACTGGGATCACCAGCCCTTGGTAGTCAATTCCCTTTCACTGCTGCTGGCCCAACCGAATAGCTGATACCCATCAATATGAGTATGGATTTATGAGTGAGGTGATATTAAGTAGTTTCTTATATTGAAAATTGTATGTCACATTCATTCATGTTGCCTTAATACTTCCTCCTTTAAATCTTGCATTGAAAAAATAGATTTTGCTATTGTCTTCAAATTGCTTTTGATTTTTTTTTCCTCTAAAGCAAGTTTGGAACTTCTCAACTAAGAAGAAGAAAGAAAGGAAATATCCAGAACGCTCAGTTCACAGAGTTTCCTGAAGTTAATTTCATACAGATATTGAAATATTAATTTCAAAGCAAATGTGGATTCTCCAGGTAATTTAGCCTTTGGTCCTCTCTTATTCTTCTGTGGGCTTCTGTGTTGACAAAGAATTCTTGGAAGATTTGTTCACTTGTACTGGTATTACATACAGATCTCTCAGGGACAGCTTTTATTATTATCCTCAAAGAACACTTGAGCATTTATTCCCCCTTTTCCTTGCCTTTTATTTTGTCTATGATACTTATAAAATATTTGAAGGTTGAATATAATGCTTATGTAAGCTGATCTGCTGAACCTACAAATGGAGACACATTTTGACCTATTGCTCTGGTGTCTACTCTAGGATTATTTTCTCATTCATCCACTATGGATGTCCTCTAAATGGAGACTTTGTATTCCAAATGAGTTATCTTTTAAAATCGCACCAGTTTATTGTGAATGTAAATATCATGAGTATGTATAAAAATAGACAAATTTACTTAATCAAGAGTCAGATCTGAGTTCTTCTATCTCCTATTAGTTAATCCATCTGGGGGAAATTTTTTTTGAATATTTCAGGTATACAAGTTACTACTGTAATCACTTTACATTAATTAAAATCATATAATAACAATAAATTAACAGCAATAATCTTATGTGAAAGTAGTATTATCATTCCCATTTTATACATGATAAAATTGAGATGAAGAAGTGTTAAGTAATTTACCAGAGATCTGATAGCCAGCAAGGGGTGAACTTGAGTTTCTAACTCAGTGGCCTTGTTCTTTACCGCTCTTGAGTGGTGACTCCTTTGAGCCTCAATTTTCTCAACAAAACGAAGAAAATGTATTTTCCTTTCCTCACAGGGCTATGACCAGGATCAAATCTCTTAACATGACCAGCTATTTAGTCCAGGGGCTAACTTAACTCTAAAAGAGTCTAGTAGCCCATTTCAAAAAGGCATTCTCTTTGCAGACAGATTACAGAAACAGGCTCTTTCTTCTAGGCAGCAGCCCCCAACTAGAGTACAAAGATTGCTTTGCAGAATGAGGACTGGCAGCCCCCACTCACCGTTCATCTGGAAACCGATGAACCCCAGCTGCACAGCTCTTTGTGGAAGCCTTGAACATGTCATTTCCTATTTTAAAAATCTTATGCAGCTCTCCATTTCTCAGAAGCTGAGACTGAAAACATTTTTCATGGTATGGAAACTTCTTCATAATGTGAATCCTGACTACAGTACTTTCTTCCCATGCCAGTTTTCCTTCATTTCTCAAGCCATACCAAATTATTTGTGATTCTTGTATTTGCCCTACTATCATTCTTCTGATCTTTGGTAGGGGACCCCCTCTGTCTTGGAAAAATTCCCTTGACTCTTCAGCTTAACTAACTCCTACTGGTTCTTTAAATATCAGATCATCATCTCAGAAGCCTTCTTTGAAGCCTTAATTCCAGCTGACGCAGAATTTCTTTCCTATTTCCCTAACATCTTATTTTCATCTCTATTACAACATACCCCATGCTGTTTTTTAAATTATTAATTTTCATATTTTTCTCCTTTTAGTCTCTGAGGTTTTAATGGCAGAGGATCTTTTTAGTTCTTCTCTATATCCTCAGCACCCAGATCTTGACACATATAATAGGTGCTTAACAAATGAATGTTTTGTGGAATTTAGTAGAATCCTGCAGCTGATAATAAAACAGCATAATTCCTTCTCAAAATTAAATGAAAAATGAATTAACAATAAATAATTGTAAGAGGATAAATACCTCCAGGTTTTTCCTACTCTTCGTTATTCAGTATGGTAACTTATATTTGGTTCTAAGCTCCTTCGATGGAATATATCAATTGGCTCTAACCATCTTACTTCACTCTACTTATCTGTGTAGGGTTATTTCCTCAATAATTGGAACTTTCAGCAACTGCATTAATTTAAGTTTCTGTCGTTTACAGGCTGCTTAGAATCTTGATTCAATAGGAATAGCCCCATACAATGGAATGGGATGAGAGAATTGAATTGGTGCTTTCAATTCTGATTTGATTTGATTGCCCAGGGTAGAAAAAGAAAGGTAATTATAGGACCCAGAAAAGTGCATCATGACAATGACACTTAACTGTCCCAAAGAGTCACTTTTCTTTGGATGATATTTACATTTTTCATCGATATGGGTAGATAAAAATCCACCAGAATAAAATTATCATAGGCAAATGTAATATTTTCCCCCATTGCCCATAAATGAAAGTACATTTGGCATTTTTAGTAGTTATACTCTAGCCTTATTCATATATTTTTCCTTCTACTACATTATATATAGTCCTTATGAAACAAGGACCTATACATTATTCACATTCATTTGTCTTTCACATCTAACATTGCATTTTGCTTCTATATAAAATTTACTCAATATAATAAAAAACATGTGTTGGATAATTCATGTGAGCTTCATTTTATCCATGAAAATGCAATAATCAATCAGCAAAACTATACAATGTTCCTAATACCCTAATAATGATTTAAACATTTTAAAGTTGTCACAAAAATTATAAATTTCATCCTCAGTCTTCAGTACTGCAGATGTTCTCCAGGTTTCCAGGAGCTTACTCAAAGTCTTTAAATACTGAGGTTTGAAAATTCTGCCTCTCATATGATGTTCATGACAATAGAATTCTTACAGTCTGGAAGGTGTTTACAATCTGTTTGGTGTTTTGGGCAATGTGTGTGTTTAAGGCAAATCTACATAATTGTGCCCATATGAAAAAAAACAGACCAGCCAATTTAAGGAAGGGCTTATGGAAGAATTTCTGCTGTAAAACTTAATACAAATTTTCTAGAACATAGTTCTAGAATAAGAGGTTTTTCTTGAATTTGGTACTGATATAGCCTATCTAATTATCCCACACACCTGTATCATTCATAGTATTTAGCTTATATTTATTATTTTTAAATGATACTGAGCAATAGAATTATTTCCTAATAATTTTAGGCACATTTTTGAATTAAAATCTTCAGCATCAATCAATCTGTATGGTAGAGTTATTGCTGTAATATTCATGTTTTTATGAATATAAACAGGTAGACAGAATATGAACAGTTTGAAGAAAAGACTGAATGGTTTTGAATTTTTTTGGCATGTCATCATCTTATCAAAGGTGATAATTATTAGTTAAAAAAGAAGTGTGACTAAAATTTTCATTTAGTAAAAATTTTTGTTTTATCAGTGACCAAATTAACAGTGTAAAATGAACCAAACTATGTTTTAAAAGTACATTCTTGTGTCCATAGAGTTTAAAACTTAAAATACAAGAGTAATAATCAGAAACAGTCATTTAAAGTCATGGTGATTTATTCTGCTACATTTCAATGTTAAATTTGCTTTATTAATCTTAGAGCTTATTGATGATTTTAAAGGGTACCCAAAATTTTAGAAGAATTTCTATTATAACTTTTACCAAACCTATACGTAATTGTAATATCTGAGATCAGATGGATAGTCATTAATATAAAAATATTGTCCCTCTCATAAACATTTTGGAAATAACATTATGTGTTACATATGTAATTATATTGATTTTGATTTAGTAGAAACATTGATACTATGAATAAAAGACTATTCTGGTTAAGGAAACTTGTAGTATTAACTAGGAGAGTTATCAATACTCAAATAATACTAAGCTAAAATGAAAGACTATGAATTGTTTGGGAAAGACACATGCTCTAGTTTTTCTTGAAGAGTGGGATCAGGGAAAGTGCTGACGATAAGTTATTAAAGTGGAAAGGGATGAAAAAATTAAGGAAATAGTTGTGACTATTATGATTTTATCCTGAGGGAAATGGAAGTTCCTAAGATTTTCGAGAGATGATTTTGGATTGAGCCAAACACTATGTAGTTGGTTTGGGAATTATTGAGAAAACTGAAGAAGGAAGAGGAAAGGGTATGTGATATGTTTGATGATTGTGTATTCACTGTGATAGAAATTCTAACAGCAAATGTACTATTTTGTATATATTTATCTATGTAAATAGTTTTATCAGAAAGATTATAATCATTTTTATAAATACCTTATAGTATCACAACTAAAATTATGTCTTCTTGGTTCTAGAACATCTATATTCTACATAGTTCTCTGAATTGGCTCTAGATATTTTTGTCCTTGTTAACTGTAGTTTTAGTTTGGGTTTTGGTGAAAATATGTTGGTAGAATATAGATATAGATGCAGACATATAGATATGAGATTTTGAAGTATGGAAATCAAAATTGTATAACAAATGTAAGGAAATAAAATTCATTTTAAAGGACTAATTTTTCAAAAATAAATCAAGACAACAAATCTGTAAGGATTCATCTTATAATGAAGAATTAGTTCCTACATGGATGAAAAAGACTAAAATTTGACACTGATTATATGAAAGTGTGCCACAATTGTGAGTTTTTGAGTCTATGAGCTTTGGTTTCACTCATTTTCTCTCTTGGATTTCCGTATTCAATTTCATTGATTTCAGCTCTCATCCGTATTATTCTCTTCCCTCAATTTTCTTTAGGCCTAATTTTCCCTTCTTTGATTTCTTATGGTGCAAATTTAGGTTATTGATTTTAGATCTTCTTTTCAAAAATCTGCATTAAATACTATATACTTCCCTCTAAGCACTGCTTTAGCTGCATCCTATAAAATTTGATATATTTTCATTTTATTTTAGTTCAAAATATCTTTTAAGATTTTCTTTGAGACTTCTTCTTTGACCCATGGGATTTTTTTTAGAAATGTGTTGTTTAATATCACAATACTTGGGAATTTTCCAGTTATCTTTCTTTGATTGATTTCTAGTTTAATTCCATCATAGTCTACAAACATATGTCATTTGATTTCTATTGTTAAAACTTATTAAGGTTTGTTTTATGGACTGGAATATGTTTTCCTTTGTGAATCCTCCATGTGCACTTGATAAGGATGTGCATTCTGCTGTAGTTGGATGGAGAACCCTATGATGACTAAGTGGGTCCAGTTGGTTGAGATTATTAGTGAAGTCATCTAAATGATATTCTTACTGATTCAGAGGAGTGTTAAGTAATGATGAACCTGGCAGGTATTTCTGTCCTTCCTCCAGAGGTAGAGCTTTTTCTTTACTGTTCTCTTCACCAGCTGGGAAGGATTTCCACCAGTACCCTCAGGCCATAGTTTTGTCTCTTTCCCTCTGAAGATCAAGGAATTAATTTTATAGGGGAGATAGGAAAGAAGGGTTTGTGTGGATTTCAGCTGTGGCTACTTTTACCCTCCCCTGGTTAGTATCATCAAGGAAGCCTTCCCCAGCTGTGTGCACCTCCAGGGGCTCTTGGAGGACAAACTTGCAGAAAAGTGAGAATCCCCATGTTGATGGTCCCCAGGGACTTCAGTTCTCATGCAAGCCCACACTTGCATTTAGTAAATTATCAAATATTTCTAGCTGAATCTTACCAGCTTATTTGGTATTTGGGTGGGACATCTGTTCCAGATAATGATCTTTCCAGTCTTGCTCCTTCCTGCATTCTCCTGTCACTCTTCAGATATCAAATTAGTTGTTTGTCCTGCCACCCCAGTTCCCTGAGAGTTTCTAGGAAAGTCTTTAATAAGCAGTTTGTCCAGATTTTTGGTTATTGTTCTTGTAAGGAAGAAAATGATGCTCTTTCCAGCTTCTATATCTTGGAAATTCCAAATAATTTCATTTTTTTTTGTTTGTGAGATCATCAGTTGAAATTGCTGATCAATTTTTAACAAACAGGACTTTGTATAAATGTTGTCAAAAAATAGAGTTCTCTATATGATATGTGGTGGTTTGGGGCTTTGCACCCCAGAAAAACACATTCTTAAATGTAATTCTTTCCTGTGGGTGTGGACCCATTGTAAATTAAGATCTCTTAAAGATATTACTTCAATTAAGGTGTGGCCCAAATGAATCAGGTTGGGCTTTAATCCAGATTACTGGAAGCCTTTATAAACAGAGTGAAAGTCAGAGAAAAAGCCAGAGGGAACAGCCAGAAGCTGAAAGTCAGTGGAATCTGGACAAGAAGGGAGAAGCTAGAAGAGGCTGTCATGTGCCATTGCCATAAGACAGAAAAGCCAAGGACAAAAATCATAGTCCTCTCAGAGAAAGCATCACCTTGATGATGCCTTAACTTTGGATTTCTCCTAGACTCAAAACCATGGCCCAATAAGTTTCCATTGTTTAAGCCAACCCATTGCATGGTATTTGCTTTGGCAGCCAGGAAACTAAAGCATATATACTATCTTCTTTGTTAAGAACCCCATTAATTTTATTAGCCAGAATAGTGTACTTCCCAGAAAAATTTGGATGTTTTATTATTTATATATGTCTTTATTTAAACAATGTAAAATTGATTGACTGGCAAGTCTCCTTTCTTCATATTATAGATACAAAGTTAAGAGTCCAAGTTATATTCCACCCTTTGTCCTCAAATAGGTTATTAGAGTTTGCATTCTTAGATTTATCCCTGGCCTTCCTTTGTCCATTTTCTTATCTTACTTTTTTTGTTGCCTTTTTTAAAATCTCTTTTATATTTTATTATCCTGTGTGAGTTCTCACTGGTTATCTAGAATTATTTTTAGAGAATTGGGTGTGAATATTAAAAAAAAAAAGAGGAAACATTTTACAAAAAGAAGTAGAAAGGAAAGAAAAGAGGAAGAGAAGAAGAGAAGCAGATAGAGCAGACATATATAAGAAAGATGGTATTTAACCATTGGGCTGGTTTAAATGTATTACGCCCGCCAGAAAAAGCCATATTCATTGATGCAGTCTTGTGGTGCAGACATTTTGGTGCTGATTGGATTTGCGTGGAAATGCACCCCACCCAACTGTAGGTGATGACTCTGATGAGATATTTCCATGGAGGTGTGGCCCCACCCATTCAGGGTGGGCCTTGATCAATGGAGCCATGTAAATGAGCTGATAGGCAGAAGGAACTCAGTGCAGCTGTGAGTGGCATTTTGCAGAGGAGCTACAGCCAAGAGGGACGCTTTGAAGAAAGCACAGGAGCTGCAGATAAGAGACAGTTTGAAGATGGCTGTTGAAAGCAGACTCTTGCTCCACAGAAACGAAGAGAGGACAAATACCCCAAGTGCAACTAAGAGTGACATTTTTGAGGAACTGCAGCCTAGAGAGGAACGTCCTGGGAGAAAGCCATTTTGAAACCAGAACTTTGGAGCAGATGCCAGCCACATCCCTTCCCAGCTAACAGAGGTTTTCTAGACACCATTGGCCATCCTCCAGTGAAGGTACCCCATTGCTGATGTGTTACCTTGGACATTTTATGGCCTTGAGACTGTAACTGTGTAACCAAATAAACCCCCTTTTATAAAAGCCAATCCATCTCTGGTGTTTTGCATTCCAGCATCATTAGCAAACTGGAACAACCATGCTGCAGGAGACAAATAAAATACATTCAAATTATTTGATTTCAGAACAGAAAGTAAACATAAATTGCAATTTTAATAGAAATTTGAAAAATTGTAAAACAACTGGAAGAGAAGAAAAATAATTAAAAGGTGTACTTTTATTGATTATTTGAATTTAAAAGTTAATATAGCTGTCTTCATTAATTTGGTGTTAAGGTCCCATCTTCTGTCAAAAATGGGATAGTAAAGCATGTAGATTCCATACTTAGCAGATTCTGAGAACAGTGTTCATGGAATACTGGGGATCATAGAAGGTGATGTTGGACATGGGGGGTGGGGACTAATTGTAAGTCAGAAGACCTTTGTTCTTAGTTTTTATCTGTCATTGGTTGCATGACCCGGCCAGTTGTAAAAATCTCCATCTTTGTAGGTCTAAATGTAGATTAGGTCACAGTGTGTTGGACATTTAATGTCAAGCAGAGATTTTTGGACTTGATTCTCTAGTCAATGGACAGTCATTGACGGTGTCTGAGCAGGAGGTTTTGTGGAGCATTTAAAGAAGAGGTTATCTTGGAAGAATTGTTAGAATAGGGGCAGTAACTGGTGTGAAGTGTGGAGGGATGACCGAGACTAGGGGACGAGTAGTGTGCTGAAGTAAACAGCAGTGAATGGACCAGCAGGGCATTCCACTTGTCTCTACTCAGGTTTTTAGAGTGATTTTAGTCTCGTGTTGTCTGCTGTTTAGGGTCACTGAGACATCGTGTGAGACATCTGGTATTAGGGAAGGATACTCAAGGCTGTTTTCTAACCCACCCCTTCAAACTGTATCATATCCTCCTACAATAACAGTAACATATGCCAGATCCTGCATCCATAGCTATCCCTCTCCAATGACTAGATAGTCTATGGCTTTGGCATATGGTGAATATACCTCCAGTACACAGAGGTATGAAAATGCCTCTTAAATTTTTAAATAATACTAAGGACATTTTCACTCATGTTGTCCAAAACATTTTTTATAAAAGATTCACATGAAGCTTCTCCTTGAGCTCAGGGCCAGGCAGAAGCTTATTTCTTTAATAGTCTGTCTTGCTTTCTATTGGTGTACATGAAGATCTATATACTTGGTTTCTCCTATTTGCCCTAGAGTCTAAAAAATTAAGAATTAAGTTTATTGTTTATCTATTAGGACATTTTGTAGCTTTTATTTCTTACTGTGAATTTGCTCTTCCTTATTTTTACAGTGAGGGTTAGTCTTTTATTCTGGGTAATGCATTGGAAGCTACTACATTTTTATTATCACTAAAAGCAACTTTGAAACCATTTCTGAAGAGAAAGGATAAGAATAAACTAAAACATAGCTTTATTTGAACTAGATTTTCCATGATCAAGAACAAGAAATATCGGTCTTGCCCAAGAGTTGGTTTTATATATATATACATTTATATAATAATTAAACTTGAAGAAATTGAAAAAAAAAAGTGATACATGAAGTAATAAACATATCCTAATAGTTTTCTTTGCCTTTTCTTATAAGTGGGGTCTGTATGCTAAATGATAGAGTCGGATGAAACTAGCTCAACTGTAACTGTTGGTTGAAGCAATCAGTCACAGTTTATTATTTTATCTCAGGAGTTTAATTAGAATAGTACTCAGGGTAGGAAGAAAATATAAATATGTCTCTACCAACAACTTCTCCGAATCTCTTCTATACTGGAACATTAAATACAGTACGCCACTGATTACTGAAGCTTATAAATATTTAAGACTTTTTCTTGTATCCATCATGGATTACTTTATTGAGTACTAGCTATATTAGATATAATGTAAGAGTCACAAGAATTCCTATTTCTTTGTAATCACATGAAGATTGGTGGCCAAGACCCTATAAAACACTATAGGATTGGGTGGCAAAGCCTAGTACAGATGTCAAGTTCAACAGAAACCAGCATATGGGTAGATGGGGTTGTCCTGGAGGCCGGAGAAATGTGAATTACGTTATTTTCTTGGATAAATCCAGTATTAAGAAATATGACTCCACAATCTAAGCATGTGGGGCAAAACACATACCAGGGCTTTAGTTTCAGAAATTTTATATTTGGGAATATTAATGAATGATAACAAATAAACACCCATAATCTGTATAGTAATAATCCTTAAAAGATTTCTCACTCATTGTGAATGGAATTATTTTTTAACTGCTATGCTCCCGGTTTCTTTAATCATTAAAAAAATAAAAATAAATATAAGAAAGAATTGTAAGTACATTGAAACATTCAGGGCAATAAATGCAAATATTGTTTTATTTATTTTTTTAACTACTAACTTTTGAAAGATGAAATAGAGTGTAAGAAGTCATAACCTATGGTTTATACTACTACTGGATCCAGATTCAATTTCTCTGTTAGGTTAGTGGAAATAAATCTTCATACCTATGACTGAACCTATGGAATAAAAACTTACATTGGGCACATTTAAAAAAATGTTGAAAACCTACTTTGTTAATTAATCATGTTAGGTACTAGAAGAAATATGCCTATTTTAACTGTAAAAGAGAATTCTTACATAGGGCATGAAATATGATCAAGTATGGATCCTGTAATTCATTGAATTAGTTCATCCCATGTATCATGATCACCTATTTTTTAATAAATAAAAAATAATGAAGACTGTGACTTAATTGTAGGTGTTTCAAATCAGACAGAGTATGTCATCCATTTACTTAGCTCCAGAACATAACAAAATTTCTTGGCATATTGTAGGTGTTCAATAAATATTTTACAAACAGCTCTTGATAACTATCTTCCAATCTTATGCATGGCAGTCCTTGACATATTTAAAGCAGTTAACATGTCCCATCTCTACTTAATCCCTCACCCCTAGCATAATCATTATAGTTCATTGCACTATTTATCATATGAGAAGGTTTTCGTCAATCTCTCATCTGTTTTATCCTAAACTTCAAATGCTCAAAGACCTCTAAGTAGACAAATACCTACTGTTCTCCTTGTAAGGATGAAACACTGCCATCTTTGCAATGGGAGGATGTTGAAAAACAGAATTAAACGTCATCTTGATTATATTTCTAATAGGATACGTATTAGCAGAAATAATGAAGACAGCTTGGAATTTTAGCAGTCTGAAAATCAGAACATCATATTATGTAGCATGGTAAATTATCAGGGTCTCAAATATGTTTCAGGTTTTCATATATAATATAGCCTCAGTTCATTGATTACTCTAATATTTCATCCAGATTCATCTATTTCCCTGGTTATCAACTGGGGGCAATTTTGTTTTTAGGGGACATTTGGCAATTTCTGGAAACATTTTGATTGTCTCAATGAGGGGAGCAGGGCGCCACTGCCATTTAGTGGGTAGAGGCCATGGATTTGGCAAAACATCCTGCAGTACATAGGACAGTGCTTCTACAACAAAGATACGAATTATCCCGCCCAAAATGCAATGGTATCAAGGTTGAGAATCCCAGATCTGTTTGCATATGACTTTCAAGCACATATTTGTTGTTGTTATTGTTTTACCATATTAGTAAATGCGAGATTTAAGGGCTTTTCAAATAATTTATTATATCATTCAATTTTCATAATCATACTAAATACAAAATTAAGTGCTAGAACTCAGCCACTATTGCAACTTTGTCAGCTTCTGAAGTTCCATTAATATTCTTGAGGTACTAGACTTAAAAATCACTGAGTAACTTGTATATCATAATAGCTAGTTTTCTATTTTCTTCTGAGTAGAAGCTCCTTGCTCTATTAGCAAGTGTGGGACATATTCACATCTTTAATTCATAGGAGCACTATTTGGAATTCTACTACGTTTTATTCTTGGTCTGGAGAGAGTTAGTGTGCTTACCAAAGCATTCAAAAGGGGTTATTTAGGTACCAGTAAAATTGGTTTCATTTCATGTTACCATTTCACTTCATGACACCATTGTAAGATATTTCTTATTTATAAATAAATTATATAATCCTACAATTTATTAAGTTTATATTAGCCCCTTGTTATAATTCTTTTGATGTCTTAAGGAACTAATGAAAACAATAGCTATATTAATTAAAAGAAAAACATAAAAGTATTCATTCATCATCCTGTAAGGCAATCTTTCCTTTCTTTTGTTATTCTTTGTAATGTGCATTATTTTCATGATAGACTACCATCTGAAAGCATTTCATGGCATTTTCCATGTATGTAATATAATACAGTTTGAAGGGGACTGAAATATTATATTCTTCTACACTTATGAAGATGAGAGGCAGAATGAAGAGCTCAATGTCTTTTTCTATGTCATTTTATTGTAGGTGTTAATTTGCCAAGGTATTTCTCAATTACTGCTCAGATCCTAAGCATTGTACTCTCTTATTGTATAAGTATTTATGAAGAGATTTAAAGAAAATATATCACTGGTAAATGTTTATTCAGTGTTTCATGTTTGATCTTTTTGGTACAATCTTTCTACTAAAGCTGGAATCTATTTTCAGTGACTACATATAAATGCAGCACACGCTCTGCGGCCTAACAGATGCCATCTGTAAAAGCATTTACTTTAAATTAGTGGAATAAGTAATCAAAAGGGCTTTGTACTTAATGCAAAACTTTTGGTGCCTATTAAATGCTCATTAGAGGGTGTTTTTGCTGTATGACTGTCAAAAGCAGCAGGACGTTTATGTTAGATTTCCTGAGTGGGTCAAGATTGAATATGATTTTACAACCTAAAGAACATAAATGAATGCAGGTTATTTCAGCATCTCCAGATGTTTTCTAAACTCTTTGCCCCTAAACCCAAAACTTAGTGCCATTTCAAATTCTGCAATAATATTTTGTGGAGATTTTTAAAAAATAAATATTTTGCATCTTTTTATTTGTAGGCCACTTTTTCATACTCCTAACATGTACAAATGAAAAACTGGTACTATCTACAATGCTACATATTATTCCAACCCATCCTTTATGGAAATATATCCCCAGGGAATCAGATAATATTAAATCAGCTTAACTATGCACTTATTACAATAGCTAATTATTAAAAATTTTTAATTATCTTATGATGGCTTATTTGGTAGATTGTGTATGTACTGCAACTTGATTGAATCTCTGGAAATATGTCCTTATTATCACTTTGCTTTTAATTAAACATTCAATAGCTGCCTTTAATCTGGAGAGATGCATCTGTTATTCCCGCTATTGTTATTTGTGTAGTACCGTGCCCCTGAATGGTGCTGTATAATCAGAATAACTGCTTAACCAAACTCATGGTCCCCACACTGAGAAAATCTTATATCTATTAACAAAAGTTGGTAAGTTCTTAGATTATAATGGATGACTTTGAAGATCCCCTCCTGAATCATTAACAGTGGAAAGAAGGGATCCAAAACTTTCAAGAGGTCACCTCATTTTGCTTGCAGCCAGAATTGCACTTGGACCAGTTAGATCAGCATTTATGGTTAAGTGTAGAGAAGAAAACTAAGTTGGGTAATAAAAATCTGCCAGTTTAGAAAAATAATATAAGATCTGCATAATGATGTTTTCTTCTTTTTTTTTTTAATTGGAAATTATAAACCGACCTAATAAACTGCTCTTCCCTTCTTTTGAAGAGCTTTCTAATGGGCTTAATTGTATTTCTTCCTCTGTTGTCCAGAATCAGAATTAGCTTTCTGGCAATTCATAAAACCTAATTTACCCATTAACTTTTCCTTTGGTAGTACCATACGATGAAGTCTCAACAGACAAATCATCCTGGTTTTTTTTTTCCTTTTTTTTTTTCCCTTTTGCAAGTCTCTTATCTCTGGGTCAATCTGAATAGCCTCTAACTCCCACTGGCCATTGTCTTTTCTAAAACACATTTACAACAGAAACAAAGATATTGCAATCCCCAATTGAACTGTAGTTATTTAGAAATTGTTTCCAAAAAAGGAAAAATGTGTTTTGGGAAGTGGGATATAGGAGCTGCGATGGGAAAGACTTAGGACATTTTTCTGCCTATGTGGGCTTGAGTGATTGATCCTTACCCATATAAGTAACACAGAGAATGGAACTAAATACCATGTACCATGGGATGAAAAGTATCCTGATACTATTGATAATTATCACCTGTTGCAAAAATGGAATTAGATTAGTTGACAATCTATTAATTATTAATTACTGATGCTTATTTCAATTGTCTATTCAATAAAAGCTTGTAAACAAAACCTCTTAAGAAAAAATATTCTTCGTCTTAAGTTCCTCACAGTCTATTGGGACAGAAATTTAAATGATAAAGTTGCAGTGATCGAATATATTTTATTGAGTCCCCTCATATAGAAAAGAATAGAATGCTACCAAAAACTAGGTGCTCATATAACACAAGAGATTTATTTCAGGAGGAGGCAACAGGTGAGCTGGTTCTTGAAGGATAAGAAGGAGTAAACCAAGTTGTGGGTAAGGAGGTAAAAGATGGTAGTTTCTTCGTGGCAGCAGGAGAAATGCAAATGAAGACACAGAGGTGAGAATTTCTCCTTATAAAATGTCCTCAATATTCAAACGAAATCGATAAATTTCTGTCATGTGTTACTATGGGATAAACCAAGTAACCATAAATTAACTGATCTGATAAATATCAGTCATTTTAATTCCTCAGGTGATTGGTGTGGAAAAATGCAATCAAATTATCTCGAAGCCACGCTATAGAAATTTCTGTTGAAAACCTCAGCAAAACTTTCCTAGTTGGCTCATATTCAAATGAAGGAAGCAATTTTATTAAAATGAGAAAGAGATTGTGAGAGAGCTTGCATATCAGTGTGAGTCTTTGTTCCTGAAATTATAAACAACTTTCAACACCTTGGGAAATGAGTGCAAGGGAGAAAACAAAAATATTTTTAAAATTAGGATAATACTTCAAATACTTCAATCATGATGAAAATATATTTTAGGGATCCTTGATCAAAGGAGATTGCCATTATCAAAAGATAGTAAAAATGAGTTCCTTGAAAAATACATTTATAAAATAACACATTGAAAAAATCTTACAGTAAGGTAAATTCTTTCAATGGCCCAAGAACAAGACTAAGAAACACCCATATCTGTATTTTTGACTGCTTGTAGATAGCACATGAAAAAACTTAGCATTTTAAGATTCACACTTTCTTGGTCCTTTTTCCACATAAAGAAATAAATATTTTGTAAACTTTAGTCAGTATATATCAAGTCCTGGTAGAAAGATGGGTTTTGATCTCTTTGTTTCCACAGGTAATTCTGCAGTTTGAAAAAACTTGGGATTCTAGGGTCTATGAAAACAAACCATGTCTCATTGTGAGTAGGATGCGAGTAAACCATATAATTTCCTTTACTGAGTTATCCAAAAGGAATGCAAATATTTTATGCAAATATTGTAACATAGCTGAAATATTAACTGGGGTCATATTAGCAAATATTCCCCAGACTTTTCTCATTGGAAGAAAATAAGCTGAATTGGTTCTTTGAATTGCAAAGAAATGTAGCTTATAGAATCTCTCACAAAATTGAACAGTCATGATTCTAAGGTGGTGAGACAGTGTCTCCCAAAGCAAGAGATAACTCCCTCAACCTCTCAGCTTGTCATTTCAATAAATTCTGGGAAGCAAGTGCTTTGCCTTTTGGCCATATGCCCTGAGCTAGTAAACAACCTTCCAGGGCAAATCCAGTCTTATGTTCTATAAGTCAGCCCAGGGCTTTCAGTCAGTCAGTTACACATTAAAGTTCAGGAAGCTCATGGCCCTCAGTCCCTGCCTGTTAGTGAAAATAGATCACAACAAGTGTATTTCTATCCAATTTCGATCCCACAAGAACTTACCTGCGTCAGCCTCTATGTTTACTTCTTTATTTCTTCTTGTTTTGGAGATTTCCTTCCTGTTAAAGGCTTATCCTTTCCTTTGTGTTTTGTATCCTATCTTTTCCCGGAGAGCTTAACAATTTGCTCCAATATCAAGTCACACTTGGCTCTCTATTGGTGTCTTAACCTCAGTAAGTAAACACACTCAACTCGCCCATTTCTCACGAGCAAACCTTTATGTGGGAAAACGTTAAAAAAAGGTGATACAACATCTGGGCAAATGAAGCTCCATGTCAGGTGCATTTCTGGTGAAACAGGCTGATATTCAGACCCCTTAAATCCTTGGACAAGAGCCCTTGTGAAGTGAACAATCTCCAGGACTGGTCTATGTTGGAGGAAGGGTGTAAGAAACGACTAACTTTTTTTGACGCCAACAGAGTACCAGAGGCCATGCTGGCTGCCTTATAAATGATCTAATTTAAGGTTTATAAAAATACAGTAGGAAATTTTATTTTACAGGCAAGGAAAACTGAGGTCCAGAGAGATTATGTAAAATATCAGTGATCACACAACTAGCAAATAATTGAGTAAGATTTTTGTCCAGTTGTTCATACCATCACCTCATGAACCTGAAAATGTCTCTATCTCATATAACTTTTATTCTTCTTCATACATTTTCCTCATATATTCTTCTCTTTCTCTTCTTGTTATCTCTGAAGCAATAAAGCATACTAATTTATTAGTTTCAGACACTTGATTAGACATTAAAATTATTCTCTATAATAAAATGGGAAATACATCTAAAGCTCTTCTGCTGCACACCAAATTACAATGGTTGTTTTGGGGAATAGCGCTTGTTTCAGTTGCAAACTGAACTGGCAAATTTTGTCATGGAACACCATTTTTACTTGAAATAATGCCTGACAGACAAATTGGGATGAACCAGATTTGGGTTTGTGGCAGACATGCTCTCAAACTACCTGAGATGGTAGTAATTCTTTAAGGAAAACTATTGAGAGTATTAGCTACTGATGATAAAATCAATCAAAATTAGAATTTTGGAAAAACGGTATTGGCCACTGTAAACTTGACACTTTCTAATTCTTAAGAAATTTTCTGTTGAGATCACTGACACCAAAGAGTGCAATTTTTTTATATGGTATTACAAAATGTGCCAACATTTGGAAGATCTGCATAAGTGAGTGAACCAATATTTTCCAAAGGATCAATTCTTAATTCAACAAAACCATTCATAGGTACAAGATCCATTCAAAGTGCAAGATAGACCAGTGGATATGTATATAGCAAAGTACAAAAATATGTATAAAGTTTCAGATTCCACATTGCAACTAAAATTTACGATACTACCACTGATCAAGATTGGGTATAGCATCAAAGAAGAATATCAAGAATTACTTGAAAAGAATATTGAAGTAAATATTCCTCTCTTCCAAATATATATTTGCATGAGGAACATCTCCTTCATAAACTTTATTCTGAACAATGTATTGAAGCAGATTTAATGCAGAAGCCAGAATAAGAACCCAGCTTACTTCTATTAAGCCAGACAGAGAGATTTGCAAAAATTTAAAACAATGCCACTCTTCTAACCAAATTCCTTTTGTATTGAAAAATATAATTATTTAAAAATATATTATTCATGTTAATATGTAATACATGTATTGTTATTATTTTAAATGACTCAACAATATTTTTAAAATTTACCAGTTTTAATTTCTAAAGCAGTATATATTGATAGAAATAGGCCATAAAAGCAAACCTCTTTGCAGAATCAATGGTTATTAAGAATAGAAAGAAGTTCTGAGGGCAAAATATTGAAAACTCCAGTTATACTGAAATCCAATTTATGTATAACTCTGGGACACCCTTCTTTTATTTTTATTTTGTCCCTGTTTGGTTGTAAACACCTTGAAAATATTTTGACTTGTTCATTTTCTACTTATTTAACCTATTTATAGTAGTTCAGACACATTGTTGACAAATCATAAATAAATGCCGAGTGAATTGCCAAGTGAATTAATTGATTAATATTACCTGGTAATGGATCCTGGAGATTCCTTGTCTATGCCTTTTCTGGATAACTGGGCACCTCATTCTTTGCTGCTTTTAAAAAATTCTTTGTCTGCAACAGTCCCTGTTGGATTTCTTTGCTGATGAGGTCAGTGCAATGTATAAAATAAGCATGGGACTTAGAGAAAGACTTCACCTGAGTTATAATATGAAGTCACCATTTGTCAGTTGTACAGTTTTTGAACCTATTACTAGATATGCCTGAGTCTGATTCCTTCTCTGTAAAAATATGAGTAAAAATTCCTGTCTATAGAACTTTGCAAGGATTAAATTGGGTTACATATGTACAAGTTCTAATGCAGCATTTCAATTTTGTCTGCTCAGAAGAATCTATTATGAATTCTGTAAGTCAGGGAGGAGCCCAGGGATCTGTATTTTTCAAAGGTCAACAGGGGAAGATGGTGGCTAAACAGATTTGAAAACTACTGGTGAAATATGTTAGTGACACAAAGAAAATAAGGCTGATTTACATATAAGAGATGCCAGTTAACCTGCTTTGGCTATCAGGACCTTTAGGGTAAATCTCAAGTACAATTGGCCCAGTTCAATGTCAAGTTATATAATGACACATGAAGGATTACTTGAGATACATTATAAAGTTGCTTATTGTTGTTGTCTTTAAAAGAGTTGTTAGGAATGACTAAACCATGCCCTGCTCCTTCCAGCAGAGGCTGTTTCTTGGTGAAAATCTGAAAAAAACATGAAAATTTCATGCATGTAAGACAACAAAATACTTCCTTGGCTGAGGTAGTATTCTTCCCATATTTGAACTCTGAAATATCATATAGGCTAGAAAAGTACCTGTCTCAGTGTTTGGAATATACTGAATGCTCAACCATTGTTAGATTCTGTTCACCTCAATTGTAAGGTAGGTATGTAAAAAAATTAATTTAAAAAAAGAAAAAATTAAACATTTTGGATCATGTACATGCTAAAACACTCGGAGTTTTCTTTCATTTTTACTTGGAGTTACTTGGTATGCAGTGGAGACTATTGCTTCAGTAGTGTTTTGAACTTTATTAAGGTGGTTAGAAGTGTGCTGAAGTTAGATACGTAAAGCCAGTTATTGGTAACTTAAATGCATTCTAAGAGAACAAAGGATCTTAACTCATTGTTTTAAAAACAATGAAGCAAAGCTATAGTGTTGGCTCATTCTGTAGTGCATTTGTAATCAATTTCTCTACATATTTCAAGAAAATGTTTGTGGTTTAGAAATTCAAATCAAGCTAAAGCTTCAATTCGCAACACCAAGGTTCTTTATGCGTTCGTTTTAATGGTAACATAACAACAGGAAACCACTGCTCCAACAACATCCTTTGGGTCTTCCTTACAGATATTTTTGTCTTTTGTTTTTCTTAAATAAAACACAAAAACTTGGTATGTTTGTATATTTGGCAGAATATGTTAGAAATCTTTCTGTATAATGTAAACACATTTTAAAGGAGGTAGGAGCTCTAAAGGAAGAAGAACCACTCAGATTTTCCAGTTGCAAAATGCCTGTGCAATGGCGATTTGATTGCATAGGAATGCCTGCTTGGTTTTAGTACTCCTGTGGAACGAGCTGTTACGTGATCGCTCAGCTGCCTGGACTTTTTAAGGTTGCCTGAAAGAGCTCTGCTATAAACTTTACTTATTTATCCTGTTTATTGGATGCACCCATCACTTAATAGTCTCTGGGTACATTTACAAGGGTTATAAAAGAGGCTATACAATTTTCTTGGCAATTGGATAGAGTACATAGGGTTCAAAGGAGATACAAGTGTCTGTTATTCAGCCTTTGCATTTTCCTTTAAAATCTTAACATTTTTCACTTAAGTATTTTTTTAGTTATCGTACAATGACCATCCAAAGGAAGATTTTACACTTTTAACTGAAGCATTAAAGAAAATAAAATGATGGAGAGCCTTTCGCATTGTTCTCCAAAGCAGTCCACTATAAGAAGAGATTCCTTTAGGGTGGTTGCTGTGCTGGAGACCCTGTTCTCAGAGCCAAAATAATGCATCCCATGTGAAGAAGAGTCTTTGGTTATACATTCTAATAGGATTTTATTTCTGATTAGTGAGCATGACCTTCCATTAGACAGAGTGGCATTTGCTGTACCATGCAGCTTATGGGACTTTTCCACAGAAAAGTTAAGCATAGGATATGGTCATCAGCTCCTTGAGCTCAGAATTTCTAATAGGCAAGTAGGATTTACAATAATCCTTGAATAGTAGAATTTTTTATGGTGCATGAATAAATATCTTAATATTGTTCAGAAGTACACAGAATTTTGGTCTTCAGGTTTGAGATTAAAAAGATAAACTATTTCTGATGATTAAGTACAAATACCAGAACACTATGTGTTCTAATTAACTTATTTTTTAACCAGTTTGCTGAACGCATACAAACCAAAGGAGAGTAACTTTTATTATAAAGTTGATTTCTCAAACGTGGAAGTGAAAATGTCAAAGACTTCATGTTTGTTTACCTGACAGATGATTTGGAGAATGGATTTTTGAGAATGAATATCTTTGAAATGGCTACATTATTGCTTTGTGCTGTGCATTCTTTGGGTTGACTCATAATGTAATCACTCAGAGAAAAACCAATCTGTATATAACCAAGAGCAGTTTCATGGGACCATTTGATTAACTGTGTAAGCCAGTAATCACTGCATTTTTGGGACCACAAACCCCTATAAGCACACATCCACAATCTATATGAATGTATTTAATTGTAAATTATATTTGCATACTCTTCTCTAATATTTATTCTGCATTTATATGATACCCAAATATAAATCAAAGATAATTAGATAAAATAGTATGCACTATTACTGAGACATCCAATTTTGACACTCTCAACCTTTATCTCTCTCTTTCAAGTAGACTGCATACCTTCCATGCATTCCTTTTATTTTTTCTATTATCTTTCACTTTAAGAAGTTTAATTGTACATAAAATCATATTGTTCCTACTACTACACAGTATTTTTTGAATACATAGCCCTGGAAAATACTCCCTCTATCATCATCATTCACTGAAGTTTTGAGCTATAGCATGTACTAAGCTATGTCCAATGAAGATGAGAATAATACCTTTAACAGATCAAGGATTGAGGCAAGTGAAAGAAACATACTTTAAAATCATTTCCAGCATAATGAAGTATCTGTGCTTTAAAACCAAACCACTATTAAAATGGCATAGTACGTCATGCAAAAATGTGTGCAACATTCTCTTTTTCATCTTCCTCTAATTTATTTCATTGTTCCCCTTGCAAACCAGTATTTTTAAAAATAACTTAATTTTTCTTTTCTGTGGTATATTTAATTAGTCATGTGTCTAACTCATTGTTTACCACACTTTTAAAAAAAGGCACACGTAATAGGTCTGAGACAATGATGAGCTAAAGAGATTTTGTGCTTAACCCAATAAACCAATAACTTAGATTTTCTTTGTAAAAACCCCAAAGACATTTTCTTTAAATTTCGCTTGAAATTATTGCTACCTGAAAGAATCTCATCTGGCTCTTTGGGAGTTAAAAAGAATAATCTTACCAACTGTGCCAGTTTTAATGTATTATGTCCCCCAAACGTCATTATCTGTGATGTAATCTTGTGTGGGCAGATGTTATCAGTGTTGATTAGATTGTAATTCTTTGAGTGTTTCTGTGGAGATGCGTCCCACCCAGCTGTGGATGATGATTCTGATTGGATAATTTCCATGGAGGTGTTGTTCCACCCATTCGGGGTGGGTCTAAGTTGAGTCAGCGGAGCCATATAAATGAGCTGACAGGCAGAGGGAACTCAGTGCAGTTGATAGTGACATTTTGAAGAGGAGCTACAGGCAAGAGGGACACATTGAAGAAAGCACAGGAGCTGCAGATGAGAGACATTTTGAAGATGGCCATTGAAAGCAGACTCTTGCTCTGGAGAAGTTGAGAGAGGACAAATATCCCAAGAGCAACTAAGAGTGACATTTTTGAGGAACTGCAGCCTAGAGAGGAATGTCCTGGGAGAAAGCCATTTTGAAACTAGAACAGCAACTAAGACTTTTGTATTCTAGTTGGAGAGGTAAGACCAGTACATAAGTAAATATAATCTAAAGATGTAAATGACAAATATAACAGTGAAAGCATAATAGTGCACTTATATTTTAAAGTAAATTCAAAAGAAGAAATTATTTCAGATGATTTGATCCCTTACAATAAATCATTCTTGACAAGTTAGAATATATGACAAATTTGCCAACTGCTGGGAATGCAAAGATGAATATGGAATAATCTTTACCTTCGATGTGAATAATGCTCTGTGGATAAGATAGCTATTGATCAGGGCATTGATAAAAGAGAATTCAGAAACTTGAGGATAGGGAGAAGATTATTCTCTTGTTCCTGCTTGAGAATACTAGGAAGATAAGTACACCTGATGCATTAAAAAGGACTGACTGTGTGAAATGTGCTGGAAAAAGTGAGGTAGGGAATAAGATTGGAAAGACAGATCAGAGCCAGGACATCAGGGTCCTTTGATGAGTCTATTCTTCTAATATCTACGAGTTGCAACATTATTCTCAGTAAGGGACCATTATGATCAGACAGCTATGATCTAGGGCAACTAAAATTGACTGTGGTACAAAATGTGCTTTGGACTAAATGGAAACTAGAGGGCTTGTCGATATATTATATTACTAGACCAGAAGGAGAGATTTGAGGTGAAACTATGAGGGGCTGATATGTGGAATTGGCAGTGAGATTTTTAAAAAAATGGGTATAAAATTACTGCAGAGGTAAGATTAATGCTTAGCTAGGATTTGGATATGGGAGGAAGAAAAGGGGTACAATCAAAACTAATTCTGAGTATTTAGACATAATTGACATAGAGATTGGTGCAATTTATATAGAAATAAAATAATTGGAAGGAGACTTTGGAAGAGGTGGCAATGAGTTCAGCGCAGAACCTATTGTGTTTGAAGAGCTGGTGAGGCTTTGTAGTGGTATGCCAGCAGCCAGTTTGGGGCCAGGTCTCAAGAAATGGTCAGGGGTGGAGTAAAGATTTGTGAATCATCTGAAGAGAACTGTGATCTGGGGTCCTGAGATTTACCATGTGAGACATAAGAAAGAATGGAATAGTCAAGGGTACACCTTAGAACAACCACATTTGGGAAAATGAGGGGGTACAGAGAAAGGGAGCAAGCAAAGGAAATGGAGGAGAAGTCCATTTTATAAAGGGAACTTACGTAAAGGCAGCATGGAGTCAGATTACAGTACATAAAACAATTTCTCTTTTGGAACACAGGTCATTTCTTTGTTATAAATAGCTAATATATGGGAATACTCACTTATTGTCAGACATTTTAAAGATTTCTTTTGTTATTCTTTTCTTTAAGCTAAATTGGCCCCTAGAATATTAGAATCTATGTTTACAAATGGTACGCATTTAACAATCCCATATTACTGTAAAGATAATGATACTAATTCCACAAATTGCTGTCATACGTGAATTTTATAAAGTTGATCTTAGATAGAGATAATTAAATTTGATGCCAGCTATGCATTTAAGAAACATTTGTAACTACAGTGCAATATGCTTAGCATCAAGGGAGACTTGGAAACAAAATGCTACAGGAATTCGGAGGAGTATTTGCTTTTTGCCAAGAGAGTCAGTGAAATCTCAGTGAAAGAAGTAACAGCTGAGATGTTAATTAAGTGATTTGGGCAAATCTCACTTGATGTCTTCTCTGTCTTTTATATTAATGTAATTCTTTAATTAGTCTAAGTTAACGAAACTCACACTTACATAATGAACTAAAATGTCTTAATTTGAGTAATTATCTTTTTTATTCTGAACATACTATTGTTCTCACCCTGGTACCCACATACCCACAAAGTTTAGGACACTACAAACCTTTCTTAGGAAAGGAATTTTATTGCCAGTAGTTTCTAGTTCCACCTTAAATACCTTCCATTCCTCTCTCTTCAACCCTCTTTTCAGATTTAGGTTTAGGAAAATGGTAACATTTTAGGATCATGATTTAAGCATCTAAATAATCTGGGGGGCTACATTCATATTCTTACAAATTCTGTTTTATTTATGTATCTATATATTTATACAGTTTAGCATTCATTCATTTATATTGTATAACAGCAAATAATTTTCAAGACTACTACAACTGGGTTCATACAATTTCACTTTCTGAAAAAAAATGAAGAGATGTGTTTTCTAGTTTTTACTAATATGTAATACTTGTGTTCTTAGAATTTGAATTGCAATATACCTGAACTTAGAAATATTACTTGCTCCTGAAAAAAATCAACAAAATGCTAATTTCTGTCTAATTGTGTGGACACTGTTTCCAGTCTCTCAGGCTATTTTTCAAGTTATTTTCGTCATTCTCATGACCTTTCTTGTGAAAATAGGTCACCTTGTTATTCTGAGTATCAATTACAATGTCCTTGACTCACTCTTGATACTGTGCAATTGAATTCCTCCTCCACTGACTGTTAACAATAAAGGATTTATTTAGCAGTCTGAAGATTGTGTCATTTGCTATGGAGGCCTCCTCTGAATCAGACTAGCAATAAAGGGAGGACTCTGCTCTATTTTCTCCTACTGCCTTGAAAAACAACAACACTGAAATTGGACTCCATCACCTTTAGACTGGTCTAACTCGACTATATTTAGCAGGTAAGATGCAGTTTTTGAATCTGGTAGTCCGAATTTCTGGGTATCTTGGGTTGATTAATAACTTGTTCCCCAGAGGTAAATCCAGTGCAATTACCTTTAGTTGAGTAGTCAGATTTCTCCAATAAGGCAAGTTAAGATTGGGATAAAAGGAATTGGGGAATGTGCTATGTTTGGTCTGGATAAACAAAAGCTTCATGTTGCAGTCTAGCTGTTCTTAAGCTTTTAGGTCAAACAGACACAAAGAAGATACTAATATTCAACAATGAAGCCATTGTTTAGTTTCCCCAATATTTGAATGAGATTATCCAGTAATCATATGATCTTAATTTTATCTACTCCATCCCCTCCCAAAAATGTATATATTTATGTTGTGAAATTTTACATTTTGTTTAGTTGTAAAATGATTAACTGGGAACAAACTTTTATATTGGAAATAGTTTTTAAACTATTTTTACCTTTATGAATAATGTCATGGGTTCTAAAAAAAGTGTTTTAGAGTTATAGAAAATGCACTAGAATAGAAAAAGCAATTATAAAATATTTGGGATGCAAATAAGAGTTATAAGCTGAATTTTGTCTATTATCTCTTCTTTTTGTCTTTGTATTTATTTGAATGAACGATAAGAATTCATACTTCTTTCATTGCTTTGATTTAGAGTGACTTTGGGACAGGCAGAATTTAAAATTTTTGAAGACAAATGAAAAAATATGAGGATGTGTTCTGGAATTTACAGATCAGATGAAATGATAAGGCCAGATAGAAAACAGTATTGAGGTCTCAGTGACATTTTTGAAGAATATTTACAAAGAGACATTTAATCACACAGTAAGCATTACAACATATAAAACAGGAAGACTGAGTAATTGTTTTGTAGTGGGGGGCCAGCAGGACTGTATCATGTAGACACATACTAAGCATGTATACCTCTAATGATAAAGAACTTTCATAATCAAGAAGAAATTTTAACCAGAATTTGTTATTCAAGGTAAGTGATCTTTTGTGCTCTATCCAACAAAAGTATTAGAAAGATTTCCTGCTAAGCTTAATAATGTTATTTCTAACAGTTGTCTCAATTTGAATAATTACAGACATATTTTTTAGTGCCTACCATGAGCACACCATACCTATTATAGGGATGAAAATTCTCAGGTGCACCTATTCTCAGGTGCATCCCTCCTCCAGTTGTTCATGGACTGAGGGTTAATGGAATCGATGAGTAAAATCTTATCTATAGGATATGCATCTGGGGATCTTTGGTAAGGTACTGAAAATCAGGAAGTTAACTGAACTAAATCAATTCAAAATCTGGTTAAGAGATCTACACTAACGGCTCCTCTCTCCTTCTCCCCATAGGTAACATTGACTGGGTGTGGTGTTGTGTTCTATAAGAGCTGCAGCACACAAGAGGTGCAGCACACATTTCAGGGACTCCTCCAGATGATCGCTAGAACTACCCATGTAGGGAGAGGGGATTTCACACTGAACAAGAGTACTACTAATAATAGAGTTTTTCTCATTGTTACATAGGCAGTGATGCACTTTGTGATTTTTTTCTTTTACCTCTATAGTTTTAAGTATAATTGAAATGTTAAAATTATTGCATGAACATCAGTTGGTCCATTTATTCTTATGTTTATTCATTCACTCAACCAAAATTGATTGAGCATCTACTATATCAGGTACTGTGTTAGGTCCTGGGCAAAACAAGGAGTGAGGAAGACATGGTGCTTGCCTTCAATTAGTTGAGTTTTGCAGGAAACAATCAAATACCACAGAACACTATAGTAATTATTATAACGATAATCGTAACTATTAGTTCTGGTAAACACTATGAAGAGGGGGCAGGGCTAGCTTCATTGGCCCGAGATCTGTGCAGTTTACAGGGTGCCCTGTTAAGAAAGGCCCACACTTGGTTTAATGCTCTGTTGTCACCATCTGGAAATTTTGGATAATTTTTGAATAAGGTGGCACATACTTCATTTTGTACTGGCCCCTGCAAATAATGTAGGTGGACCTGAGAGGATGCTGCAACAGTAAAAAAAAACAAACAAACAAGGGAATACCCAGTTTAAACATGGTAATGGGGGAACACTCCTCTGAGAAGGTAATTCCAGTCGTGTTTTTTTCTAAATCAAGAGTATGGGGTACAAACAACTCCATATGCAGCTCGTTTCCTGGCCCTGATATAACTAACAGCTCTAGCTAAATCCTCATGGGTTTAAGAATTAACAGATCTCGCTCTAGTAGAACACAAACCCTTTTTTAAAAAACTAGGAAGAAATCCTTTCACAAAAATAAACAAAGGATAGAAAAAAATAATTCACAAAGCAATACACAAAACAAGCCAATAAAATATCAAAAATATTACCTGCCTCATTAATTATAAAAATAAAAATAATCAAATATTGTATCAAATTGTCAATAAAAATTATAATGTCCATAATAGATGTATTACTCAGTGTTTTTGTTGCAGGCAACAGAAGTTTAAACCAGAAGATTATGGAGGAAAAGTTTTATTAGAAAGATATTATATAACCCAGAGAGTTAGGGAGGGGATATTGGAGAACCAAGTTGAAAACTAAGTTTACGGGTATAATGCCCCAAAATATGCTTATGACTTGCTTGTAAAGAAAACCACCATAAATACTACTGACTCATGTAGCAAAAGAAGAAAGCATCCTCCCTTCCTCTGCACTTACGCCACTTCTGGATCATGAAATTTGTAAACACTCCACCCAATATTCTGACACTTGTTCTATTGCTCCTAGCTGCACAATGGATTTTGAGAGGGGCTTTCTTCCTCATGTTACCTGTCACACAAGAAGCATTACCTATATAAGGAAAAAGGAAAATAAAAGATAAATTGAACTTCTTCAAAATTAAAAATTTCTACTTACCAAAGACATTAAACTGTAGACTAGAAAAAATATTTATGACATATTTGACAAAGACATATCAAAATATATGAGGAAGTTTGTAAATCAATAGTTAAAAGAAAAACAAGACATTGAAGAATTTTCCAAATACTTGGACACACCACAAAAAAGATATATGATATGATAGCATCATATTTTAACAAGCATAAAAAGGTATGCATTTGCATTAGTTATCAAGGAAATGCAAATTAAAACCTCCTTAAGTGGGCATTTTACACCAATTGAAATGTCTGAAATAAAAAAAGACTGAAAACATTAAATGTTAGAGAGGATATGGAGCAACTGACACACTCATATTTTGCCAGTGGGAGTGTAAAATGGCTCAATCACTTTGAATTGATTGGCACTTTCTTATAAAGTTAAGCATACAGTGAAATGTATGACATCAATTCCTCTCCTAAGCATGTATCCAAGATAAATGAAAACATATGTCCATAAAAAAAGGCTTTTTCAATAAAGTTCATAGCAACCTAGTTCAAAGGATCACAAGCTAGAAACAATCCAAGTGTCCAGGAATAGAAGAATGGACAAAAAAGCCTGTGGTAGACCCAGGCTGTGAAGTCCTCGTCAACCGTACATATAAACAGAAAACTGATCCATACAACAGCACTGATAAAAACCAGCAAGCGAGAGAGTAGACACACACAAAAAAATACTGATTGATTCTCCTTATATGATGTTCATGAACTAGCACATCTAAACTTTAGTGACAGAAATAAAAAGGAGTGTCCCTGGGATAGACTGGAAAGGCACAAGGGAACTATCCAGGTGATGGAATATTAAATATCTTTCTTTGGGTATTGATTGTATGGATGTAAATAATTGCCAAAATTCATGAAAGTGAATGCTTATGATTTGTAATTTTATTTTTGTGTTACTAGTTGTTGATATATTTTCTTTGTTAATGTGATTTTTTCACATATTTTTCAAAAAAGATGACATTTCTGACATTAAATTGCTATGGACAATCCTGTCCTAGTTATTTTCCATTTTGTGACAGGGTGTCATAATTCCAGTTTTATTTCAAATTTTGCTATTTTTTTTCTTTTAGAGATAAGTATCATACCTGTGTCCAACCTCATTTGGCACAGTTATAGTCATACACCTGCTGATTTGCTATCACATGACATAATTTCCTAAAGTGCCACCTGTGATAGAACATATTGTACAGCTACAATTTAAAAGCTTTATGAATATTAAAAGCCAATGCTGCTGCTTCCTTGAATGTACTTGGCTTCATATTCTGCTCGCCATGCCTAACCCAGGTGTTGATTTAAAATTCAGTGGTACAAAATGATTATCTATCATTCTGAATTATCTCATATTCTTTTACTTCTTGATGTATCTAAGACAGAAGCCTGGGGAACACTTCCTTTCCAAATGACCATATAGCATATTTTGTCATTAAAGGCTGAAGCTTCATCATTTGGAATTTCATTCTAAACAAAGATTCATAAGTGAGCTTTCCAGCAGCTGCCTTGTCAGGTTTGTGAAAGGGAAAAATTAAGTCTACTATATTTATTTCAAGCATCCTCTGTAACGGATCTCATATGAGAGCTTAATTTTTCTTTCTGTTTATCAGGAATAAGGCCTATCAGAGGCATGGTATGTAAGTAATTATGTAAAGCCATCACACAGATGGTGGGTAATAATGAGAAATTGTTGATGAAAATCTCTCTCTTTAACAAGCAAAGAGAAATGGCATTTGACTCTCCTTCTTATAAATGATAATACCTAGTGATTGTCAAATTTGGTGGCACTATCACTTTAACAAAAAAAGAGATTTGACATTGATAATAAACGTTATTAAATGAGGATGTAACAATTTCCAGTCCAGCATTTATTTTATCAGTGTAATACACACACACACACACACACACACACACACACATCAAACTGTTAAATTTAAAGTGTTAAACCATCAGACTTTCAAAAAGAGTGAAGTCCTTCTTTCCAACACTAGCTGACCGTCTTTTCCTTTGCCCCTCTTGACCCCGTTAAGGCCTGGGTCAACTGCCCCACTTGCCAGGCTGCCTCTGGTATCCTACAGCACATCCCTTTGGAGTGCTGCTGCCCTGCCACTCTCAGGGGCACCAATGGGGGTGGGTGAGAGCACATAACATCACATTAACAAAAACAGTGGGGTTACATCAGTAACTGATGCTTGGACATACACCTAACAACCTCACAGAACACATGCGTCTTCTCCAAATGACTCAGAATCCCCTAGAGAACAAAGGAAACTCCTTGACTGTTTAAAATAAACATTTTTGGAACGATTCTGTATGCCAGGCATAGGGTTACAAAATGGACAGTGTTTCCTTCCATCATGCCCTCCTCTATGCCTGCACACAGTAGGTATCCAGGGAGCCGGAGGATGACAGCTGGAACCAGATCGCTATCCTGGTTCATCCCTGCCTGTGAAAGTGGCCACCATTCTCCTTCTTCTAGTAGGGGTATTAGTTCATTTTCAAAAGGGAGGATAGAGGATTGGGGATGGGGGAGAAAAAAGCCTGTAAAACAAAACAAAAACAATCCAACAATCCAGTAACCATTTGGGATTACAATATTTTATAACATTAAAAAAGGTAACTGAGAACAAAGTAGGTGAAAACACTACATGCCAACACAGACAATATATGACACACGACCCCGGGGGAGCAGTCAGCTGGGCGAGCATGGCAGAAGCCACAGGTTTACATTAAGAGCCTCTCAAAGGCCTGCTGAACGGACTGGATCTGCTGCTTCTGCTGTGAGCCCCCTTTGATGATGACAGAGCAGGCGATGACAGGCATGGAGACCCCACAGGCCACCCCAAGGCTTGCTTGGAGCACACAATCGCGTAGAGCACGTTCTTGTCTTCACACAGCAGCAGCAGGAATAGAATGCTCTCCAGGGGCTTAGCGTCTGCAGCCTTCACGATGAATTCAGAGACGCTTCTGTGGAGGGTTTTGGTGGCCTCATTGGCTCCTTTACGAAGCTGCTTGTGGTTACAGGACTGCTGAACAACGTCCAGTACTTTCTTGGTGAGGTGAGCATCTGGGAGGGGTTAGGCTTTCGGATTGACATCAGCCTCCGTCACGGCTGCGTTTCCTCAAGGGGTGTAGCCTAGGCAGAGCCCAATTCACTTTGAAGATTGACTCTAGACCTCCTTACAATAACGTCACCCAGAAATTCCCAAATATGCTCCTGGGAATATTAGTAACAAAAGATCCCCAGAGTTGGATTTTAACTAATAGTACAATTATAAAAATGTGCTATCATCAATTGTAATAAATGTTCCACACCAGTGCAAGGTTTTGGTGGTGGGGTGGTGTGTGGGAATCTTGTATTTTATGCACAATTGTCCTGTTAACCCACAATTTCTCTAATAAGGAAAAAAAATGTAGGGAAAAAAAATCCTATAGGCTTTACAAGACAAAAAGAAATGCTCTTCCATGGTTGCCTTACTTTGGGAATTATCAGATTATATTCACAAAAAGGAGTTTCTTTCAAAGAGAAAGGATAAAAGCATGCTCTTTTCAGTTGAGTATGAAGCTGACAATACGTGGTATAAAAATATTGATGATTCAAAGTATGTAAAGAATTTAGACATAACATTTTTCAAACATTGTTTAATAAGCATATGGAATGCATTGCCCAAAATGACCATCAGAGAAAATAAACAAATGAGCTTAAGAAGCAGACATTTTTACATCAGGAAAAGGATTAAAGCATATACTGGCAAGTCAGGGAATGGAATCATGATAAAAGTGGACAGACTATTTGAGCCACATGGTTTTTTCAGTTCCTCCACCTAAAATATAAATCTATACTTTTAATTAAAATAGGCTTCCCAAAGCCAATGCATATGGCTTTGCATGCTGAGAATTAAGCTGGCGTTGGCCTAGGGCATAATTTACATAGGTGGTTCAAGTCCTTGACTCGTTAATGAAAAACATACAATACTAGGAGGAACATTGGGAGCAATTTCTAACATGCCAGTAGACCAAGCATTAATTTTACTGTGAAACTTAGTGTCCTGTTAGAAAAAAAGAAGTTGGTGGTTAGTAGATCATAGTCAAAATACGCAGATGTCAAGCAGTAATGAATGAATGAAATATTTTAACAATCACATTTATTACCTTCAGATTTGATTTCTGCTTAGGCCTGGACTTCGTGGATTCTCTTTGGGAGCCTGAGTTGTGCACCCCTTAGCTCTGTTCCCACAGGACTATTACAGGCAAGGCTTTTTATTAATTCCTTCCTGCCCTTAGAATCTATTCCTTTTCTCCTTCCCCTCTAGTCATTGGCAGATGTGTGGATACTGAAAAGGGGATCCTTTTCTTTTTGCTTCTCATTAGGCCCCTTTAAAAGGTAATATTTTTTAGGACACTAATACATGCCAGGTACTAATAAGTGTTTTATAAAATATCAGTACATTAAATCCTACCCCAAATACTAAGAAGTCAGTTTATTTTCATTCCATTTTACAGATAAATACTGAAAGAGTAACCCTCTTTTACTGACCTTTATTTTTCAGAGGCTGTGCCAAATACTCCATGTGCATTGCCTCATTTATTCCTTACAAAAATTCTGAGAGATTACTTTTAATATTGCCATTTTATAACAGTGATGTCATCTGTAAGGTCTTGACAACAGAGCCAGGTATGAAAGTGAGACTGTCAAATGGGAAGTCCAATGTTTTCAGTACTAATTTTCCCATCCTCCTAGCTCTCTACTTTCTCTGCAGCTTTCTTTGCAGGACTCAGCCTACTACTGATCCTCATCCTGAGAATCCCGAATCACTCCTTCCAGCCTAGAATTAGGAAGACTGGTTGACAGAACCTGGAAAGGGGGTGTTTGGGTCAGTGGTCTTTTTCTCAGGGAGCTCTTCTATTAAAAGCCAGATTTAAAAAAACAAACAAACAAACAAACAAGGAAAACTTTTGTTTTCCCCAAATATATTCGTCCCCTGGGAACTAAAGGCATGGATGAATTCCTGCTCCCCCTGCTCCACACAAATCCCCACTCCCAGACCCCTCAATTTGGACTAGTACAGACTGCTTTCTTGTTAAACTGTATTCCTGTGTCTAGCCTGGACAGCCTAGGAAATTTAACCCTGATGTGTGGAAAAGCTTCTGCTATTAGTGCCTCACAAAGAAATTCTGGGAGGGGCAGTTAATAGATAGTGAAGCAACATTATCCATTTCTTCTGCTTATTCCCTTTCTGATAATGAATCAGAAGAGAGGGTGCGGAAGAGAATTACCTCAATTCACTTAGATTCCCCATCCATATAATCATTCTACAGATACAGTGTAGTGACAACAAACATTCTCCCCAACACTCATAACTGCTTTTGGTGCTCACATGCTATTTTTGGTAGTTCTGCCCATCATACTTGGATAGATTCTTTTTTTTTTTTTTTTTCATTTTTATTGAGATTGTTCAGATACCATACAATTATCCAAAGATCCAAAGTGTACAATCACTTGCCCCTGGATACCCTCATACAGCTGTGCATCCATCACACTTAATTTTTGTTCAATTTTTAGAAACTTTTCATTACTCCAGACAAGAAATAAAGTGAAAGATAAAAAAAGAAAAAAAGAAAAGGAAACTCTAAACCTCCTCTATCCCTAACCAACCCCCCTCAATTGTTGACTCCTAGTATTGATATAGTATGTTTGTTACTGTTTATGAAAAAATGTTGAAATACTACTAACTGTAGTATATAGTTTGCAATAGGTATACAGTTCTTCCCTACATGCCCCTCTATTATTAACTTCTAATTGTATTGTCATACATTTGTTCTGGTTCATGAAGTGATTTCTAGTATTTGTACAGTTGATCATGGACATTGCCTACCATAGGATTCAGTTTTATACATTTCCATCTTTTGACCTCCAACTTTCCTTCTGGTGACATAGATGACTCTGAGCTTCCCCTTTCCACCTCATTCACACACCATTCGGCACTGTTAGTTATTCTCACATCTTGCTACCAACACCCCTGTTCATTTCCAAACATTTAAGTTCATCCTAATTGAACATTCTGCTCATACTAAGCAAGAGCATCTACATTTCTTCCACAAGGCAGGAGGGAGAGTCAAAGAAGGTAGAGAGGCAAAAGAAAGAGGAAACAAAAAAAAATGACAGCTAGGAAGCAGCAAAAGGAAAAATAACCTTAAATCAAAGTAGAATAAAGAATCAGACAATACCACCAATGTCAAGTGTCTAACATGCCTCCCCTATCCCCCCCTCTTATCTGCATTCACCTTGGTATATCACCTTTGTTACATTAACGGAAGCATAATACAATGATTCTATTAGTTACAGTCTCTAGTTTATGCTGATTGCATCCCTCCCCCAATGCCTCCCCATTTTTAACACCTTGCAAGGTTGACATTTGCTTGTTCTCCCTCGTAAAAGAACATATTTGTACATTTTATCACACTTGTTGAATACTCTAGATTTCACCAAGTTACACAGTCCCAGTTGTTATCTTTCCTCCTTTCTTGTGGTGTCTCACATGCTCCCCATCTTTCTCTCTCAACCATATTGATAGTTACCTTTGTTCAGTGTACTTACATTGTTGTGCTACCATCACCCAAAATTGTGTTCCAAACCACACACTCCTGTCTTCTATCACCCTGTAGTGCTCCCTTTAGTATTTCCTGTAGGGCAGGTGTCTTGTTCACAAAGTCTCTCATTGTCTGTTTGTCAGAAAATATTTTGAGCTCTCCCTCATATTTGAAGGACAGCTTTGCTGGATATAGGATTCTTGGTTGGTGGTTTTTCTCTTTCAGTATCTTAAATATATCGCACCACTTCCTTCTTGCCTCCATGGTTTCTGCTGAGAGATCCGCACATAGTCTTATTAAGCTTCCTTTGTATGTAATGGATTGCTTTTCTCTTGCTGCTTTCAGGATTCTCTCTTTGTCTTTGACATTTGATAATCTGATTATTAAGTGTCTTGGCGTAGGCCTCTTCATATCTCTTCTGTTTGGAGGATACTGCGCTTCTTGGATCTGTAATTTTATGTCTTTCATAAGAGATGGGAAATTTTCATTAATTATTTCCTCTATTATTGCTTCTGTCCCCTTTCCCTTCTCTTCTCCTTCTGGGACACCAATGATACGTACATTATTGTACTTTGTTTCATCCTTGAGTTCCTGGAGACGTTGCTGATATTTTTTCATTCTTTTCTCTGTCTGCTCCTTTGTGTGTAGGCTTTCAGGTGTTTTGTTCTCCAGTTCCTGAGTGTTTTCTTCTGCCTCTTGAGATCTGCTGTTGTATGTTTCCATTGTGTCTTTCATCTCTTGTGTTGTGCCTTTCATTTCCATAGATTCTACTAGTAGGTTTTTTGAACTTTTGATTTCTGCCGTATACATGTCCAGTGCTTCCTTTACAGCCTCTATCTCTTTTGCAATATCTTCTCTAAACGTTTTGAATTGATTTAGCATTAGTTGTTTAAATTCCTGTATCTCAGTTGAAGTGTACGTTTGTTCCTTTGACTGGGCCATAACTTTGTTTTTCTTAGTGTAGGTTGTAATTTTCTTTTGTCTAGGCATGGTTTCCTTGGTTATCCAAATCAGGTTTTCCCAGACCAGAACAGGCTCAGATCCCAGAGGGAAGAAATATTCAGTATCTGGTTTCCCTGCGAGTGTGTCTTAGAAAATTGCTCCACCCTTTGATGCCTCAGGTCACTGTGCTTTTCTGCCCAGCAGGTGATGCCTGTTAGCCTATAATTCTTGACTGGTGTGAGGAGGTATGGCCGTGTTCCCCCAGGCTCTGGGGTCTGGTTCTGAATGGAAAGGGCCCCACCTCTTTCCTCCTAGAGAAGACAGACCCCTCAGGTGGAGGTCATTAGCATTTCAATGGTCTCCATCTCTGCTTGTGCTGTCTCCGCCCTTCCCTGAGTCACAGCCCTGGAAACTGAAAATGACTGGGGCTTTCTCCACTGAGCCAAAAAAGAAACAGATAGTCCCCTTCAGACCCAGTCCAAGGCAACCCTCCGGCTCTCCCAGGTCAGTCGTCACCCAAAGCCTCTGTCTGTTTTTTGGGGCTGCGTACCTGTAGTGAGCAGTTCACACTCGGTACTTAAAACCCCAGTTGGAGCTCAGCTGAGCTGTATTCACTTGCTGGGAGAGAGCTTCTCTGTGGCACCATGCGGCTCCGCAGCTCGGGCTATGGGGGAGGGGGTCTCCCAACCTGGTTCCGCAGGTTTTACTTACAGATTTTATGCTGTGTTCTCGGGCATTCCTCCCAATTTAGGTTGGTGTATGATGAATGGATGGTCTCGTTTGTCCCCCCGCAGTTATTCTGGATTATTTACTAGTTGTTTCTGTTTTTTTGTAGTTGTTCCAGGGGGACTACTTAGCTTCCACTCCTCTCTATGCTGCCATCTTGCCCTGGATAGATTCTTATATTCAGCTGTTCTCAGAGAATTTCTGCAATTCCCAGTCAAATGATTCTCTGTACTTATTTCCACTCCCCTTCATAGTCCTGTGTGCCTTGTCATTCATACTTTCCCATGATATACTTCTACCTATTCTCTACATACATTCTCTTGCCCTGCTCCCTCTCTTATTGCTACTTGGATGCTTTTTTGGTTTAATGAGGTTAATAGTGGAAACTTCCTCATAGGATTATTGTGGTAATTGTATGAAATAATACATAAAAAATAATCAGCCTAGTGTCAGGTACTATATAATGTTCAATTAAATTGGCTGACTTTAATTCCTGAAGGGTGTTATGTAATGATCTTCCAGTTTTTATCAAAGAAGACAGCAGTTTCTCTCCTTCCATTTTCTCCTTCTAACAAAAGTACTAACTAACATTGCCTTCAGTTACTCTAAATATGTGAGTAGATCCTCTCTGTATGCCTGGCCTGGGCATGGTAGTGTCCTCATGTCTCAATATTGATCCTTTTCACTATTGTTTCCCATGACCACAATGAATCATTTACTTTGGGGAGCCAACTTTCTATTTTGATCAATCAATTTAGGCAAATCGAACGTTAGGTTATTATTCTTGGGAACATAAGGGGCTTACCCACATTTTAGAGATGGTATCTTAGTATCCTAAGTCTGCCATAACAAAGTAGTACAAACTGGGTTGCTTATAACAATAGAAATGTATTGTCTCACAGTTCTGGAGCTAGAAGTGTGAATTCTGTGGGAGCAATTCTGTTCCAGGGCTCTTTCCTGGCTCCCAGCTTTGGCTTTCAGCGATCCATGTTGTTATCTTCCCAGGCTATCACATGGCCTCCTCTTCTCCCAATATCTGTGACCAAATTTCCTCTTCTTGTAAGGACTAAGGGCCCTCCCTACTCCAGAATCACCTCATGTTAACTTGCCTAATTCCTTCTGTAACTACCTTATTTTCAAATAAGGTCCCATTCGGATATTCTGGGGATTAGAACTTCAACGTATCTTTTCGGAGGACACTATCCAACTCATGGACGTTAAAAGAGCATGAAAAACTCTGAATGGCTGTAAAGGCTAATGACTTGAAGATGGGAAAACTGGAAATGGGAATTTGTCAGGAGGCCATTTTATCTGGTCAGGTAAAAGTTGGCGAGAATCTAAACTAAGTCAGTAGCAGGAGAGATGGAAAAAGGGATGCACCCAGAAGATACCAGAGGATCACTTAAATTTGGTTGATTCCAGCATTCCCCAAATTTATTTGACTGCACTATTTTCTAATACTTGAATCACCAATAAGCATTTGTCAAGGGCTACCAAGGGTGGGAAGTGCTTGTCTAACTTTTGAACTTTAATTAACATACTATCTCTCCTTCGTAAGTCCTTATAACAATGTCTGTTTCAATTGTATATGTTTTGCTGGTCAAAATGCCAAGAAATTCTCCCAGCATGACTTTCATTTGGTGAAATCTTGCTGTGAATTTCTGAAGCGTTTGTTCTCTTCCAAAACTCCTGCTTTTATTGCTCAAAATTTCCTAATTTCTAACCAATCCAGTTAATATGATCATTGTTTGTTTTCTTATTTCATGTCATTTTCTTATGGACCATATTTTTTCAATATTAAAATGCTTATTTAAAATCATATCTATTTCCCCAAACATTTCTAGTTCCAGAAAAAGACTCTACTCTACCCAGGATCCAACCTAAACATGATACCTCTTTTAGTGTTATGTACAGATATGCATATATATATATATATATATGCACACACATGCATATGCAATTTAAAAAAAAATTATCTCTGCATTTGCCTTTTAGGAATTAGATTGTCAATTTCTTCAAGATGAGAAACATCTTGAATGTACATGTCTATGTCCTATTTGATATTTCTTTTTCCTGTAGACCAGTGACAAAAGATACATAATCATGAATAATATCAGCTGCCAAAATTTCTTCATTCAATTGCAAGATTAATGATTCAAACTTTTAAATACTTTCAATAAGAATATTGAATCATGAAAGTTTGATATTTATTAAAATTTCTCCTCTTCTGGGAGTTTATGAATAGTATGATATTTATCATAAGGACATAGAAAAATCTGCATTTATTCAGGAAAAACAAAGAATGAAAAAGAAGATGTAATAAAATTTCTATCTTCAAGTTCAGAATCCGTCTTCTAAAAACATTTTTAGAGAAAAAAATCTCCATATTTTAATTATTAAAAGTAAATGACTATATTGTAATCTTCCCCAGGAATGTAGTAAATGTCACGTCATATCAACAAAAGACAAATTAGTCTCTGTCCCTTAAAAGAGCAATTGAATGGAAGGTGTGTGAGTTGGTCTTATGGGAAAAGTTGAGTGATTTTTACTTGATCTTTTCCAATATACAAAGCATTTTGATGCTTTGACTAGAGTTTCTTAAACAAAGATGATTTTTAGGCATAAAGAAAATTGATTTCCAGAGTTTGGTGGCTATGAAGTAAATTTTTCCACATGGGACAGAAGACCAAATATTATTACACTTGAAAGAAATGAAAACAAAACCGAACAAGAAAATGAATGAGGTGGACTAGTGGTTTGCCTACATCAAGGCAGAGAAAGGGTAAGGGGAAAGTTTAATGATAATGGTGACTTAGGATAGTTGGAGAAAAAGGGGTTATCAATATAAGAAATATTTGACTAAGTTGTTGGTTTGCAAGGACCTTATTAGCATTCTATAGGGTGGCCCTATGTTCAAAAAGTGGTCAAGAGATAATGATATTAGAATCTCCTTCATTGCTGTTAAAATTACTGATAGGATAGCAAGCTAGTCCAGAACTTCAGAGAAAATATTTCAGTTTGGAGTCCAAGAAATTTGAGATTTAACAAGTTGATTATAATAGTTGAAGATCATGGTGTTATGCCTTTTTTTACCAGTTGTGAAAATATTGAATGTTGTCTGTGTGTTTTTGCAATAAAAACTTAAGAGTGTCATCTACAAAGCCTGTACTTTCCTTTACTCGTTGAGGCTTACCTAGGAATGTGGTAGCATCAATTTTGGTTAGCTGAAGTTATGATGAGAAACAGAAAACCAATAACAGTTTTGGCTCCAAACAGAATATGTATTGTTTAAATAGAAGAGTAGAAAATAATGATGAAAGTGATGTTTGGAGTCAATGGAGAGAACTGAAATTGAGTCCCCTATCAGATAATGTAAAGCAGTAATATTTTACCTTGTATGAATAGAGATGTAAAAAAAAATCCACCTTATTTCTGATTATTAAGTAATTCATTATTAACAAAAGGTTTTAAAAATACACAAATATGTGAAAAAGAATATTAAAGTTATAAGTAATCACTATTAATCATTTTGGCATATTTTCATCCAAATATTTTTCATCTCAAAATTATTTATTTTACTCAGTTGTGGTCATTGTGCAAAGAATTTATATACTTTTTCTGATCTTTAAGCTATATGTCATTCTGTGCTATCCTATTACCTTTGAAGGGATGTTTTCTTATGACTGACCATTGTGTATATAAAGATACATCTAGCCATGCTTACTCCCTTTTCTTTGATATTCCGGTTTCTTATATTTTTAAAAAATATTTTCTTAAAATTAAACCCAAGAATTAAAGTAATGGATTAAATTTATAGACACAATTAAGGCTATTGATGCCCCTGTCAAAATATTTTCCAGAAAAGGTGATCTAGTTTAATGTTTCTCAAGCTATGTAAACGAGATCCCACTTCAGAGTATTCTTTCTAGCATTTGAACTTCATGTTTTCTTAAATGTTATGTATGAAAACTTAAAAAAAAGTATTGAAAATCAATAGAGGTGAGAGGCTTTCTCATTTTTTCCTTTTCCAAGAATTTCCATCATTTTGGAAGTCTATTTAGGGTTGTAGTATTGACAGATCTATTTAAAGATGATCAATTTACATTGACAAAGTTATGAGGAAATTTTAAAGGCTGAAAAATCCCCGTCAGAATAGCAGAGAATTCATGAGTTTGTGAACATAGTATCCCATGGCTAGTTGGCTGGTTTTCTTAGCACATAAACTTAATGGAGGTAAGGTTTTCTGTTTAATTGATAGGTGTCCAAAATAGATTTGTTCTAGTCCTCAGCTATAGATAATTTCTCCAAATATAGCCAGCAACTAGTTCCTGGTTAAAGCAAATTCTTGGTGTAACAATATAAAAATTTAATGCAAATAAAACCATTGTTTTAGAAAAAATATTTCTTTAAAATTTGTACTAAAACTAGGCTTATCACATAAGAGAATCATTATTGAAATCAGACAGTGCACCTAATAGTTAATAACACAATTTTTATGTAAATGAAGAATATAGAGACACCATTATTGTAATCATCATGCTGATGAAAATATTTAAAATAGTTTTCTACTTTTCTGATTTTTCTACCATTCTGTATTTTTCTATTCTATATACAAACACACTGAAATAATGTAACACACTGAAATAATGAATGAAACTAAATATTTTACCAATATTAAGGATGGAGATTCCTTCGGGTCACTCATACAAAATTATACTCGTAATAAATTGTATTATATGAACTCTTGTTTGATGGAGAATATAAAACATATGCTTAAAGTACTTTTATAGACATACTGTGCAATTGAAACTTCATCAATTTACCAAAGTGGAATGGTACTTTTAAGCTATGAAAACTCTAGAATGACATGACATTACTTTTAAGATAATTGCTCATTTTATCTCCCACTGGATATATTATTGCTTAAATTTCAAACACTTGAAAATGTAATGTGTAGGTTTCTTTTGTTTTGCTTTGCTTTTATATTTTTCTTTTATGTCAAAAATTAAAACCAGTATTATAGGCAGTAAATTAGATTTCCTCTTTATAGGTATATGGTATTGTATCATAGAGTATTTTTCTAATGGTTAAATTCCTTGCTATTTATGGAAATACAGTTTTTGCTTTCTGCTAAAATATAGATTTATCTCTGTGTATTCTTATTTCTGAATTCATGGCAAAATTTGTTTAATTTTTTCTTTGCTTTACATTTGATATAATTACCACTTACATAAATATGAATAAAATATGGGTGAATGTGAACACCGAGAAATGGGGTAGAGAGAAAGAGAAACAAAATTATACTGCACTATAAGAGAAAAAGATCTTAGGCATCATATAATAGTTATTTCTTGCTGCTGGTATAGCAAATGATGCTCAGGGAAATCAAAATTGAAAAAAAAAAATCAAGTTCTGTTAAATAGCCCTAGAGAGTTGTAGTTGAAGCTGCCAATATTATATGTCAATTATATTATATTAACTATATATAATAATATTAATAAAATCCAATATTGAATGCCATAATTGAAATTAAATAGGCTTCACAAACATTTTATGCATTTATTATCAGGTGCTCATTTCCATGACTGTATTTCAACATTGAACATAAACATATATACATGCTTAGATACCCAAAACCAGTGAAATAAGAGTTATTCCACCTATACTCAATCTCTCTCTCTCCAGTTTTCTTTTCCTTTAGACAAGTAGACTAGGGTGGAGTCTATATTTACTATGAGAACAAAAATGGAAATTACTTTCATGACTCTCATGAAGATAAATAGCATATGATATCGCATGTTTGCATCTTATTTCCAAAGACATGAATCCTGAACACTTCACTGGTGAAAAACAATACAAACCCATGGCAAACTATCAGGAAAACATGGCCACACAAAGCAAGATAAATTAAAACAGAATAAAACCTACAAAACCACCTGCTGTTGAGGAATGTTGATGCAGCACTACAGCAGGTCACCTGTCCGTTCCAGTCCTAAGAGGCCACCCTCTAGCACAGCTGGCTCTGGTCGCGGAGCCCAAGGTGTAATGGCTGGCCCAGGTCCAAATGGCTAGTTGATGGCATGTTGGAATTAGATTCATAGATCTTCCTCTGCTGGTCTGATTTTCTTTCAAAACATTATGATGCTTTTTGTTACGTATTTTTGTAAAGAACTGATCTTACTATATGTTAATACAATAAGTGAAACTTAGAACATATGAAACTATTGATGGAATACAAGTAAAAATGTAATACAGTTTTTTGTTTGTTTGTTGGCTTAGTCAATCTATTGCGCAAAATGCTCAGGGTCACCGTCAGCAAGCTTCACTTAGTGCAGGGAATAATGGACAGAAGATTGCCTGATCCATGGAGCCTGGTTCTCTTGGCTCTTGTGGAGTCATATTCTGGCTGATGAATAGCTGGACACACCACAAGTCTGGGTCCAAGAGCACTGTCATCTTCTGCCACAAGAGGAAGCTTGCATGGGAATTTAGTCCACTAGCTTTCTCTTCTCTTGCTCCCTTCCAACTCTTATTGTCTACTCTGATTTTCCTTTTGGGCAGGAACCCAGGGATCTGGGTGTAGGGAGTTCCATTTTCTGACATTTTTAATGTAACCTATAATTTTTATATAATTGTAATATGACAGGTGGCGAATGCGTAACTTCAGTAAAGTGACCCTATTTTGCATTTAAGCTCTTATCAAGTTTCTCAGGAAGCTTTCGGGAAAGCTCTGTAGGAAGTTCATCTGAAGTTCCCAACATCCAATTCAAGTGTAAGGTAGATATGACAGTCTGCTCCTCATTACTGAATTAGACAATTAAATCTGCAGTAGGGGTCTTGAACTAACTTCCTGTCTCCAACCCCTTGATTTGACTCAATTGAATGGATGTATTCCTTCTATTCGGAGATTCTTCCTTCCATTGACTACTCCTATGGGAGGTAGCTCAAATCTTTTCCCTAAGATGCAGGCCTCATAGTGATTCAGAATGGACCATTCTTATATTTTCATCCTCATTCTTTGGACTCAGAAAGACTTCCACATGTTTGAGGTGGAGCTAAGTGGAAGAATTTTTGTCAGCCTTATCACTCCAGGTGCCCCTTGTGCTTTAGGATTTGTGAGCAACCTGTGGCCCTGCAGAAAATAATGTACCCATCCTATTACATCACATGCCTTCCTTATCATAGGTTTTATTGTCCTACAGATCCTGTGGACACTTGGGAAGTAGGTCACCCAACCACACATGAAGATCTGGTATTCTCAATGTCTTAGTTTTCTTGGGCTGCTGTAACAAAGTACCACAAACAAGGTGGCTTAAAACAATGAAAATTTATTGCTTCACAGTACTGGAAGTTAGCTCTGAGTTAAGGTGTTGGCAGGGCCATGCTTCCTCTGAAGTCTAGAGGCCTCTGGCCCTGGATTGCCAGCCATCCATGGCATTCTTAGGCTTATGGCACAACTCAATCTCTGCCTCTGTCCCATGGCTTTCTTCTTTCTCTGACTGCCTGCAAATCTCCTCTCCATGAAGACACTGATCACATAGGTTAGGGCCCACCCTAAACTAGTTATACCTCATCTTAACTAGTAACAATCTTCAGAGATCCTATTTCCATATAGGGTCATTCTTTAGACTGGTTAGGACTTGAACACATCTTTTTTGAAGGATGCAATGCAGTCCATTAAAATCTTCCCTCTGCCCCCTAAAATTTATGTCCTACCCATGTACAATATACATTCACCCCATCCCAACATACCCAAAAACCTAAAGCCATCAGGCATCAACTCCAAGTCCAAAATCTCATCTTCTAAATCGTCTACATTAGGCAAGGCTGAGAATCTCAGTATGACCCATCATGGGATAAAATTCCTCTCCACCTGTGAGCCTGTGAAACTATAAAACAAATTATCTGCTTCCAAAATTTAATGGTGAAAGAGGCACAGGATAGAAATTCCCATTCTTGAAGGGAGAAATTGGAAGAAAAAAATGGTTATGAGTACTAAACAAGTTCAAAACCCAGCAGGAAAATTTCCATTTGGTTTCAAGGCCTGAGAATTATCTTCTGTGGCTTGATGCTCTGTTCTCCAGGTCTTCTGGGGCAGTGGCCATGCCTCTCCAAACACCAGTTAGGTTGTGAACATATTTTTTGAGGGAGTAAAATTCAATCTATAGCACACAACTACTTGCCAATCATCCCCAAAGAGGATGTCTGCCCCCTATTAACTTAAGGGCAGCTATGCCCCACAGAAAGAAAAAATAGCACCTGATGAGTGTCCATTTTTATAACTTACCCTTGCCCCTAGAGGATGCCTGCAAAGTTTGGGGTGAACTTTCAACCTCCTTGCTATGCACCAAGTCAACAATGCTCACCCCAGTTTGCCTGTATGAAATTCCAGCAAGCATCCCTTTTACAGGAACTCAAGAGCAAAGTGTCACCTGGTATACAGAGCCCAAGTTCTGATGTCCTGTAGAAAGGCTTAGAGGCAAGTGTCAGTACTGTGATTGTTGGTGCCAAGTGAAGAGCTACACCACTCTGTTGCTGACTCGTTTTATGGGATGAACATGAGAGCGAACTGTAAGTGGGGAACAAATATATTGATTTCAACCTTTTTGTTTAGGAGAGTGCTAGCAAATACCAGCTGCCTAGCATCTGGAGAACTGGCCATTGGGGAACTGAGCTTGAGGGCAGGGCACTTAGCCTACTGGGAGACAAATGCCCAGATCTCAGCATTGTAGGAGAAATCTAGGGCTTCAAACATCACCCCAAATCACAAATTTATCAATTAAAAAAAGTAACAACAAGATCCATTTGCCTCAAAGTCTTTTCCAACTCCTAGTTCATTTCTTGTGCCTCTTCTCAGCAAAATAATCTTGCAATGTTTTTTATTGTGCCTTTGAATCCACCTACCACTAAAACAGACTTTAGCTACATAACTTTACTGAGACTGCCCTTATAGAGGTCTCCAAAGATGTGCACATTGCCAAATTCATCTGTTTCTTCAGTAATATCTCAGCAATTTTCACCATAAACAGCAGTGCATTTCTTTCTTCTCTTGGCCTCTAGAGCAATGAATTCTGGTCTCTAATCCTATGTCTCAGACACTCTCTTTCATTCTTGTTTTATGACTCTTATTCATCTTCACCTTTAAATGATAACATGCTTCAATTTTCTCTTCTGAGTTCTCTTCCTTCCTGTAAATATCCACTGTTTTTAGGTGTTTTCATTCAGTCCCATGGCTTTAAATACCAATTATATGCCAAAGCCTCTAAAATTTTATAGCTAGTTCCAGTCTTTCTCTTGGGCTATTTCTATATCCAATGCAACATCTTCTGATAGCCATCTGCATAAAATTTCTAACCCAAACTCCAAAAGCAGACATCAATCACTGACTTATATGTTGATGCAAATGTCTAATAGACATTGAAAGTGTTAACATGGTCAAAATATCTATCTGTCACACCTCAAAATATATTCCTTCCCCAGATTTCCATAAGTGGAATTTTCAGTTGCTCAAGCTCAAAATCTAGACTTTTTTGAAAGTGATTCTTCTATATTACCTACTCCCTGCTTAAAATCTTTGACTCCTGCTTAAAATCTTTGACTGCCTCATCATTTACCTTAGAAGAAAAGAAAAACTCCTTAACCTTCTTTACTAAGCACTACATGCTCTGACCCTGTCTCGTAACATTCTCTTCTTTGCCTTTTCAGCATAAAATCTATCAGGGCAAATTATTGTATAACTGGATTTAATAAAGCTATCCAAGAAACAATGAACAAAGGTGAGGAAGAGCCTGACTCTTTATTCCTCTAGGAAAATACTATATTTGGATATGGAGACCCACAAACTTGTCCTTATTTGTGTTTTGGCAGAGAAGAGTAAAACAGGCTGTGTTGAGCAGCACTCTACCGCCCCCTCAACTGTCAGTGTTCAGGTTATATTGGCACCTTTGTATGTTACTATGGCTTTCAGAATTAATCATTTATCCTGATTCATTGAAGCAAAACAAACACGGCAGTGCTCCATACCCATGTACCTTCCCAGCTTCCTGTCCCCATTCTGGGTTCATCAAATAATAGACTCAGTGAGACTTAAAAAAAAAAAAAAAATGTGTGAACCTAAAGTCTAAAGTCTCCCTATGAAACTATTGGAAAGTGCTTTTCCCATCAACTCAGATGCAGATTAATGTTATATTGAGGGAAATAAAAAATAAAACAAATGTTAACAACTATTTTTGAATGCTAACTAATATGTCAGGAATTATTCTAAATACTTGAACTACATTTCTTAGGGATCCACACATAAAGTCATAATCACGTTGCCTATCCCATGATGTTCTATCAATAATAGCTATAATTGTAAAAAAGAAATATGCACAACAACACTGTGAGGTCAGTACTTTTACTTCCCACATTTTGCTGTGAGGAAATAAAAGCCAGGATGCGAACCAAGGTGTACTGACTCCAGAGGACTATCTGTGGTCACATCAGGATGGGCCTAATTTAAAATTCTCCACTTCACTTCACCTTGCAAAGACACTTATCAAAAGCACTTACCACCTTTTTTTCCTGTATATGTGAGATCCCCACTGTGGGTTATCAACTCCTTAAACTCTGAAATCCTGGGTTGCTCAAGGTTGATCCTTGTCACTTTATACAGGGTCTGATGCATACTGTGCTCAATAAGTATTTCATAAATGAATGAATGGATAGAGTGGCATGTAGCATGCATTTCACTGAAACCAAAGGAGATGAGCTGTGTTAGCTACTACATAGTACCTTCCATGAAAACAGAGGCAATTAAGTTCCTTACATTTTAAATTGTTTCTATAACTCTTAAGCAAACTTCTACATAGCACGCCTTATGAATCAGGCAATGTTCTAAGCAGTCATATGTAAACTCATTGAATTCTCTAAATAACTCTCTGGGAGTAGGAACTATTATTATCCTCATTTTATATCAGCAGAAAATGAATCAGAGACATTAAACAACATTTCCAAGTACATAACTAATAAATGGCAGAAACTATGGTAAAACCCAGGCAGCCTGGCTCCAGAGTCTACACATTCACCCACTTGGCTGTACTAATTCTCCAGAGACTAGAATATCCTATGAAAATAAGTAAACCATATTCCAAGAGCTTAAGTTAGAAATGAAAACTAGTCAATTAGAAAACATGATGGTTACCAGGAATTTTAAATAGTTTTAAAACATAGAAAGGAGTTTAGGTCCCTACATTTTTTAATAAGCACAACTGATTCCCCACCTGTCAAGAATTAAATAGTTTGTATGAATTTATAACAGATTATATTAGTCTGCTCTCCTTGATGTTCACTATTTCCAAGGAAACAAACCAACACTGGTTTTAAAATCTGAAACATATAGCCACATTTTACATGTTGCTTTCTCATGTAGATATCAAGCCAGACAGAATCTATTTAAAACACATTGAGAGATACAACGTTTGCTAGAGATGCATTTTACATGGTGCACAGCAGGAAGGAATGTACAACGCATGGATGTTTCTCATCAGTTCTCCTTAGGTTCAGAAAACATCCATTTTAAGAGGAAAACATATTCCACTGACATTCTCGAATACAGTATGAATGCTTAAAATAAAGTATTTTATTTGAATAATTTCTTGCATATAGGTCTCTCAAATTAGGTTCTTTATTCACAATAAAAATTATATATGAAATTTAATGAGCACTTCAAAACATTTTTTCAAAACTGAACATGAAGATTAATAAGGAAGGAAGAAAATGTTCTACATAAAAAATTCCCACAGGAAGATAATGTACTCATAATTTTGGCAATTATAAATAGATCTCTGGTATACACCTTCACAACAGATGTTAAATATTGTTTTATTTGTTAGAGGCATAACAGAGTAGACCATGAGAAGTATATCATTAGACAGGAAATAGAAAAATTATATCATGTTCCTTAACTGAAACATGTTTCAAATATAAAAGAGAACATAACATCAGATATTCAGAGAATTTAGATCTTATTGGTAGAAATATAAATACTTTTAGATATTTTTCTTCCGTTGGATCAAGATGCTACTCTCCCTGCTGTGGGTACGGGACAGGTGAGGAGAGAGAAATTTGCACATATGACAAATGCAAGGTGAACATGAATGTAAAAATGCTCCTCTGATTTTCCAATAAGGAGATCCAAACTATGTATAAGTCAAAAAGAGTGTATATAATGTTTAATATATAGTGTTAAATCAATTTAATTATGTACTCAGACATGCTTATATATAACCAAATATATCCATGATATATTAAATTATGTGCTCCAATTTAGACATGTTTTTAATCTCAATCTGCATTCCTGTGGGTGTGAACCCATTGTAAATAGGGTCTCTTGAAGATGTCATTTTATTTCAACTGTGGCCCAGTTAATTGAGAGTGGCCTTAATCCAGATTGCTGGAGACCTTTAGAAGCAGAAGAAATTCAGATATAGACAGAGGAAAGCAATGGGGAGGAGCTAGAAGTCATCGTAACTCAGAAGAGAAAGAGAAAGGAGAGGACATTGCCATGTAATGTGAGGCAGGTACACAAGCCAAGGAACTACAAGGATCCCTGGCAGCCAGCTCCAGAATGTTAAACAGATACTGGGGAGAAAACTCACCTTGGTGATGCCTCAATTTTGAATTTCTTGCTTTAAAACTGTGTAAATAAATTCCCATTGTTTAGGGCTACCCATCATGTTGCCTTTATCATAGCGCCTGGAAAACTAATATTGATATATTTATTGCTTGTTATATAATTATTTATGGATAAATAGCATATAATCATAAATCATAGTATTTTATGACTGTATTATATGTAACAAATTATATAAATGCATAATTATACAAATAATTTCACCTTGATAAATGATGATAAATTATACATTAATTATTTGACTTTATACATTATATATAACCAGCCTTTACTTATGTACCATAACTTGTCAATATAGGAATATTGCTTTTTCATACTATCAAATTAAATTAAATAATTTAATTCAAACTCTGCATTCATATCTTGGATGTCAATACGTTTATCATCAACACATCCATTCCATGAGCCATCCTCCACTGCCTCTTAGAGCACATCATTTTTACTTCTTTCCAAGTTATATGAGAGGTAGTATCTTTTAGTATCTATTTATGATCCTGTTACAGGAAATTTTTATCTCAAGTCACAAATTCCCACTCATATAATTAAGACAATTATCATTTTCATTCCATAATGTGAATATGATATTTGCCTACTATTTTTTCAACATATATTAAAATACCTGTTTATAATGACATCCAACACTTAAAATTGTGAGTTCACTCCCAAGAAAAGGTCAATAAAGGTGGACTGAAACTCTGTCTCTTATTTTTCCATTATTTTAGGTGACCTCTACAAACATTCTGAGCTCGAATCGATTGAGGTTGTTTCAGACTGGATGTCTGAAACAGTACTTTGTGGTACAAAATAAAATCACTGAAAAAATGCCCTGTAATATATGACAAGGTGACTTTCACTGCTGAGGAATAATTTTGACAAGATATCAGAATGATAATGTTTTCTATGCCGTCTTCGATAAAATTCAACAAATCAGAGACTCATTTGCAATCATGTACCTATAGCAGTTGATATTCTTCTGGCTATAATTTTTTTATCAAATTAGCTTGATTTATTGATCAAGTATTTATTGATACCTAGTCTATGTCAGCAACTGTGCTGGGGGGTGAGATACAATGGAAACAAAACAGACTGTGGTCTCTGATCTCATGGAGCCCATAGCCTAGCAGATAAAACAATATATTATCAATATTATTACTCAAAGAACTACAAATGTAAAGAATACTGCAGATAACATGTATAGGACACTGTGGAATCATTTATCAGAGATCTAACCTAGCCTAAGGTTCACAGGATACTGATCTGTCATCCAGATTAATAGCTTGCCAAGATTCAAAATCAGGTAATTCTACTTATTAGACTTGTGATCTTGGGCAAGTTAAAGTTTCTGTTCCTTAACTTCCTCATCTGTGAAATAATCGTAATAAAATGATAAATGATAAAAGAATGAAATAAAATAACAAAATGGTAAAAGAATAAAAGTTTGGTGAGAGGGAAAATGAGTATATATTAATTAATAAATATATATTAATAGATACATATTATTAAGTAATAATTTAGATTGAAGAACTTAAGCGCAGAGTATGAAACTCTAGGATCAAAAGAAAGAGGGTTATTTGATTAGTTTATTGATGGCAGATAGATATTTCAGGCCCTCAAGTGCTTTATTAAAGACTTTAACTTTATCCTGAGGACAATACAAAGCAGAGAAAATGGATTTTAAGCAAGGGTGACATGATCACACTTGCATTTAACATGGTTCATGATTCTCTGTAAAAAGTGATTGGAAAAGATTTGAATGCATATGAAATTTCCTCTTTTCAGACATTTGTAGTTGTAAAAATTAGAGATAATTATAAGTATTTTAACTGATGAAACTTAATGATTTCCCAGATCCATAGGAATTGGGAGTTTGGTTGTGAAAGATGGTTTCTATCTTTGGGCAAATGGTAGAAGGTCGTGTCTTTTGCTGATAGAGGGAGTAGCTGAATGATGACATTTGAGAAGGAAAATCATGGATATAATTTTACTCTAATTGAATTAGACAAATTGTTGAAAATTCAAGCAGATGTTGAGTAGGCAGCTGAATACACCATCCTGAATCAGAGGCCAGAATAGAAGTCAAATTAGATGAGATCATTTAAAATGTAGGCGGGGATGAGCTCACATAGGCTGAATAGAAAGAAAAGAGGAGAGAACCAGATGAAGTTGGAAGATCTCTAAATATTAACTAATGGGAAGAGGAGTCATTGAAGATATTGAGAAAACATAAGCAGTGATATAGGTGAAATTCCAAGAGAATTTAAAATAACAGAGGCCAAATTAAGAGAATATTTTAAAAAGGTTGAAATGATCAATGTGTTAAAGTAGCAGAAAGATAAAGTAAGGTGAATACTGTAAAGCCCCCATAAAACTTAGTAGCATGGATTTCTCAGCAGAAATTGATATAGCATAATAGTGGGAGATCGTAATGGGAGTTAAAGGAAGAATGGAGTGGGTTGAGAAGTGAATGAATGTGAGGAAGTAAAGACAATGAATGTAGGCAATTCTTTTGTTTTAGTCTCTCTTTCTGAAATGAACAATAAAGGTGTAATAGAAACACTGGTAACTGAACATATGTTTAAATATTGATGGGAAAGAAGTGGTTCGAGATACAAAAGAAAAATGAAATATTCATTTTGGGTGTAAGAGTACAGGTGAGGGGCCTGCTTTAGAAGTGAGGAGGAATAATTCCTCTATTATAACTGGTGGGAAGGAGGAAGGAATGGGTGCAGGGCACCTTTGGGTTTGCTAAAAGGTGCAAACTAATTGAGATTGCTTGTAATTATGCCTTTATTCTCTCTGTGGATTAGGAGGTAAAACAATTTGCTGAGATAAGCTGGAGTTGAGTAAATTAGGAATGGGAAGAACATCATAAATTTGAAGAGAGTTGGGAAATTTTCAAGCAATAACTATGGATAGTAGGAAAGGGAACCCAAGAAAGTGAGTATGGCAGGTGGCATTGAGGGTGGTACCAGACCATTTGAGTGTTTCTCCACTTGATTGTGATGGCACTGCTGAAGGGAAGGTGGTTTACTGGATTTAGTCATCATGGGTTTTTGTGAGATGTTTCAAATAAACAAACGAGAAAGGGAGAATATGGTTTGGTCAAAAGAATGATCAAATATATTTATTATAGGACCCTGGAAGAGGAAAGAAATGAAGACAAGAAATAGTTTAGGCTTAATAAAGTAAATAGACATTGTACTTGAAGTCTTGATGCAGCTGATGAACAGGATTAGGAAAAGTATACATGCAGCCAAGTGGAGAGATAGGCTACTGTGTTCATAAAGTGGGATGCATGAATTTGGAAATCCAAAAGAAGAGCAGTGAAAGGTATGAAAAATCTAATATGGGAATGTGGGTATGTGCAGCAATAGAATGACGAAGGAACCCATCAATAGAGATGAAGAGAATAAGAAACAGAGATGCCAGGAGATGGAAAAGTTTTCATGAGATATTGAAGGACCTAATTTTGGGGAAGTTCTGAAGATTGTGAGGTAAAAGAAAGGAACTAAGGCAGGGAGAGAAATAAAAGTAGTGGCAGCAGTAGTAGCAGTATTAGTGGTAGTAATAGTAAAAGCCATATTTATAGAGCACTTATAATGTACTTACAGGTAACTGTTCTAAAAATGATATTACTTCATAAAACTATAAAGTAGTTTGGAGCTATATACCCCATAAAATTGTGTTCTTAAACTTAATGCATTCCTCTGGGTGCAAACCCATTGTAAGTAGGACATTTTGATGAGGTTAAATCAGTTTAGGTGTGGCCCACCTCAACAGGGATGAGTCTTAATCTTATTACTGGAGTCCTTTATAAGCAAAATGAAATTCAGCTACATATAGAGAAAGCCATGGGAAGAAAGAAGCTGAAATTCAAACAGAACCTGGAAGAGACCTGAGAGACCAGGAGAGGCTGCCATGTGCACTGCTGCATGATAGAGGATCGAAGGGCCAAGAATTGCTCATAGCCAGCCCCAGAGCAACAGTCTTTGGGAAGAAAAATCTTGGTTATGCCTTGATTTGTACTTTCTCTTAGCCTCAAAACTGTGAGCTAATAAATTTCCATTGTTTAAGCCAACCCATTGCATGAGTTAAATCAGATAGTGTTGGCGATTCAACCTGTCCCACACAAAAGGCAATTCAAATCTCAACCCATGATCCTGTTGATGTGAACCCATTTGTAAATAGGGCCTTTGAAGATATGAATTAGGGTGAGTCCAAATGGCCTCAACTAATGTGACTCAAGTCCTTATAAGCAAAAGAAATTGGACACAGGAAAAGACGCTATAGAGCTGCCAGAAGCTGTAAGTCAATGGAATTCAGAAGAGAAAGGAGAAGGCTCCACCATGTGCATAACCATGTGACAGAAAAGCCAAGGAACCCAAAGATTGCCATTAGCCAGAAGATATTGATCTGGGAAGGGAGAAAGCCTTCAAGCCTCTGAAACCATGAGCCAATAAATCCTTGTTGCTAATCCAGTCCATTTTATAGTATTGTTTTAGCAGCCAACAAACTAAAACAGGTAGGTAAAAAAAAAAATCCACAGAAATCAAGCTCACTTTTATTAAATAACTTTTCAGGTGCTAGATAGTTAACCTAATATTTTTAACATATGTTATGTCTTTTTATCCTTACTTATTTGTATTTATACATACACATTTAAATTATATGTTTATATTATATTTATATTTACAACTCCAATCATAGTGCTGTACATAGTTAGTGCATATTTGGAAATGGGTGTGTGAAAATGTTTCTTTTCACAGCTACCTGAGATGAAAGTCAATTGGCAAAAGTAGAAAAAAAGGTATGAAATTTGTTCCACTTATCCATTGCTACATGGCTTAAAGCAACAGTTCTTTATTTAGCTTAAACATCTGTAGTATGGGAAGGTTTTAATGAGGACAGGTCTTTAGTCCCTGCAGTTAATGAGGAAAGCTCAACTCAGGATGGAAAATTCTTTTAAAAGATGGCTCATTCAACTGGCTAGTGAGTTGAAGCAGGCTGTTGCCTAGGAGCTCAACTGCAGCTCTAGGCTGGAAGCCTGAGGACTTCTCCATCTGGGCCTTCTCATAGTCTGCATGGATGTCCTTCTAGCATAGTGGCTTGATTAAAAGAGTGATGGTTCCAAGAGCAAGGAAACAGATCTGCCAGTCTCTTAAGACCTGGACCTGGAAATTGCCATCGTAACTTTTCTGCCATATTCTATTGGTCAAAACAGGGACAGAACCTACATAGATTCAAGGAGGGGGACAACAGGTCCTCTTCCCTGGACTTGATGGGAAGAATGTCAAAGAACTTTTGGACATCTTTAATTTATTTTAGGCTTTCTATTACCATGATCCTGGGTTAGGCTCCTGGATAACTTACTTTATATATGCATCACCTTGAAAAAAGCAACTTAATTTTCCTCATCTGTAAAAATTGTAATGCATTTTAAGCATTTTATTTATTGAATTTTGTGACAATTATATATATATTCACTTTATATAAATTATTTCAAAGGTAAACAGTAGAAATATATATTTACTCCTCCCATATTATGTTGTAGGCAACTGTGATTCTAACAAATTATATAATGTGTAAGTATGACTGTTTCAGTTTGCTAAAGCTGCTGGAATGCAATATACTAGAAATGGATTGGCTTTTACAATGGGGATTTATTAGCTTCCAAATTTACAGTTCTAAGGCCAAAGAAATGTTCAAATTAGGGCAATAACAGGATGATACTGTTTTGGTTTGCTAAAGTTGCCAGAGTACAATATACCAGAAATGGGTTGGCTTTTACAATGGGGATTTATTAGATTACAAATTAACAATTCTAAACCCAAGAAAATGTCCCAAATAAGGCATCAACAAGGAAATACCTTCTCTGAAGAAAGGCTGATGGCATCCAGGGTTCCTCTGTTAGACAGCAAGGCACATGTCCACCATCTGCTGACCCTTTGCTACTGGGTTTCATTGCTTTCAACTCCTGGTTTCAATAGCTCTCAGCTCTTCAGGAGGCTTTTCTCTAAGCTTCTCTGGGGTTTCTTTCCCTGATCTCTATGTGTTTCTCTCAGGTTTTTCTGTATTTTATGCCCTCATAAAGGACTCCAGTAAAGGACTAAGACCCACCTTGAATTGGGTGGGTCACATCTCAACTGAAACAACCTAATCAAAAGGTCCCACCCACAATAGTTCTGCACCCACATGAATGGATTAAAAGAGCACATCCTTTTCTGGGGTACATAAGAGTTTCAAACCAGCACAGATACCTTCTCTGAAGAAAGGCTGCCAGCATCTGGGGATGCCTGTGTCACATTGTAAGGAATATGGCCAGCATCTGCTGGTCCTTCTCTCCCGGGTTTCATTGCTTTCAGCTTCTGGCTTCTGTGGCTTCCTCTCAGAGCTTCTGTGAGACCTCTCGTAGCTTCTCCAGGGCTTTTGTCTGAGCTCTCTTTGCTTTTTCTGTGTCATTTATCCTCTCATAAATGACACTAGTAAAAGGATTAAGAGCCACTTTGAATGTGATGGGTCATATCTCAATTGAAATAACCTAACCAAATATGTCCCACATACAGTAGGTCTACACCCACAGGAATGGATTAAAAGAACATGTCCTTTTCTGGGGTACATAACAGCCTCAACTAGCACACTCCAACCTCTGGAATCCAAGAAGACATGTTCTTTCCGTATGTGAAATACATCAATTCCATCACAGTATCACAAAGCCTTAAATCATTTCAGTAATAGTATTAAGTACAAAGTTTCATCAAAATCAGTTACAGATAGGTAAAATTCCCCTCTGGCTGGGGACCTGTGAAACTAAGAGCAAATTATCTGCTTCCAATATGCAAAGGAAGGAGAATCATAGGGTGATGTTCCTATTTCCATAGGGAGAAATTGAAAGGAAATCAGGATTCATGGGTCTAAAAATCAAGGGATAGAAATGGGAGTGTCACCAATCACTATTACCTCTATTGATCCACTAGAAAATTTTTGCTTCCTGTACCTGCAATCTTAAGCTCTTCTAGTCTATGAGTCTCAGTTCCAAAAGGAGGAGTGCTTCCACCAGGAGACACAACAATAATCCCATTGAACTGGATGTTAAAACTGCCACCTGGCCACTTTGGGCTTCTCATGACTCTGAATCAACAGGAAAGAAGGTGATTACTGTACTGGCTGGGGTGATGGATCCTGACTATCAAGGGGAAATAGGACTGCAACTACACAATGGAAGTAAAGAAGAGTTTTCCTGGAATACAGGAGATCCCCTAAGGTGTCACTTTGCACTAGCATGCCCTGTGATTAAAGTCAATGGAAAATTGCAACAACCCAACACAGGCAGGACTACCAATGGCCCAGAAACTTCAGAAATGAAGGTTTGGTCACCTTGCCAGGGAAGCATCACAGCCAGCTGAAGTGCTTGCTAAGGGTAAAGGGAACATGGAATGGGTAGTGGAAGGAGATAGTGGTAAATATAAACTACAACTGCATGAACAGTTACAGAAACAAGGACTGTGATTGTGTGAATAGCCCCTCCTTGCTTTGTTATGAGTATGTTTGTATTTGCACATAAAGCAAATTCTTTGTTTCCTCCTCTATCTTATCCCTTTATCATATGACATAAGTTGTATTGTTAATACCCTAGTATTTAAGTTATAGGATTTCATGTTTAAGAGTGACTATTACACAAGGACTTGCACCCTATTCCAGAGACATTTAGTGCATTTCAGGTTGTACACAGGACAGTTGAGTATTGTTAGGTGAAAAATATGTTACTGTTTTTTAGTTTAGAGTTTAAGTATGTTTTAAGGTGATGTGTATAGCTGCCAAGTTGACAAGGGGTAGACTGTGATGGTTGGGTTCATGTGTCAGCTTGGCCAGATAATGGTGCCCAGGTGTCTGGCCAAGCAAGCACTGACCTAACTGTTACTGCAAGGATATTTTGTGGACTTAAATCATCAGTAAGTTGATTGCATCTATGGTTGATTACATTCAAAATCAACTTAGGAGAGTGTCTTCAGCAATGAGAGATGTTTAATTCAATCAGTTGAAGGCTTTAAAGGGAGAAGTGATGACTTCAGCTGTCAGAAGAGAGAACTTTCATCTCCACTAAATCTAGCCAGCTTCTCCTGGGATAATTCATTGAAAACCTTCATCAGAGTTGCCAGCTCACAGCCTGCCCTATGGAATTTAGACTCTTACATCTTTGCAGGTATACGAGACACTTTTATAAAATCACATATATTTACAGATCTCTCCTGGTGGTTGTTTCCCTAGAGAATCCTGCCTATTACAATCACATAGTTAAAAATGTGTATTCAAATATAAGTTCCTTTTTCTAACAATATTATATATTTTACACTATGTCATGCTCCTGATATGAAGGAAATTTTGGTGGGGTGAATAGAAAATCATAAGTAATTTTCTAGCACTTCAAGGAGTGAAGGACCTGTCAAGAAACATAGTAATTTGTTTTGGAAAGACAGATGCAAACTGAGGTTGCTCTGTGTCTGAAGACATCTTGAAAAAGCCAGGATCTAGAGATGGGAGAAGCTGAATGTCAAAAAAAAAAAAAAAAAAAAAAAGGAATAAAGAAGAAAAACAGAAAGCTAAATATCTGTAATGTGGAAAGGGAATGGAAAGAAGGAATTGGAGGTAGGAGGTAAAGATATGGGAAAAATAAAGGAGATTTAAAAAATCTTGGTGGGCAAAAAGAGAAAATAAAACGGAAGCAAAAGTTCTGAAGTGATACATTTGATGTTAGCTAAATTTGAATGTGGTTAAAGGGGGAATTTTAGGTAATATATAAGTTATTATATATATATAGAATAAAAATTTAGGAAAAAAAATAAGACTGTACAACAAAAACAAGGAACCCTAATGTAAACCACAGACAGTGCTTAATAGTACAATCATGTTCTTCACCAATTGTAACAATGTGCCACAAGCTATTGATAATAAGAGTGTAGAGGGAGCTGTACATTTTCTGCATGATTTTTCTGTAAACCTACAACTTCTCTAATTTTAAATAAAGTTCTGAAATGGGAGGTAAGAAAATATTGAACAAAAGGGAAGCCAAAGTCAACAAATGGGAGAAAAGTGAAACCTAAGAGGAGGGAGAAGGAAAATGGGGAAGGGGTTGGTTAGCAATGGAAGAGGAAAGAGAGAGTGCACAAAAGAGAGGAGGGACTAGGAAGGAGATTAAATTTCTCTTAAAGACAGAAAGCATCAGCTCTTTTACCATTTTTGGAGGGGGGTGGCTTTACCAGTAATAATTCATCTGGGCCATGTTGTTCAGTCATTCTGTCCAGTTCTTAATTCTCTCCTTTGCTTCTTATGAATAAAACAGCAAATGCTGGTGCTTCATAAAGCCACTAGAGGGAATTCCTTTTCCTGCCAAGCTCTCCCCTCTCGTTATGCAATCTCCAGATACACAAGGAATCATCTAACTTCTTCAGAACGTTTTTTGTTCACAAACCATGCAGAAGAGAGGCAAGTAAAATATAGGTGTGAGTCTTCTTCCTAGATCCGATCTCATCTCAGTACTGCCGGCAACTAGCAGGGGCTCTGGCAAAGTCAGCTTTTAAGGAATATTGCTTGAATCATGAGCTGCTAATAGGGTCATTATACAGGATTTATTAAACATCAGTAAACAGGATTTATTAAATGCAGCTGTATTCAAGGCCCTAAACAAGGAGAAATTACAGTATCCACCGACTGATGTGAATTCCTTACTATTAAGAAGGCTTAAGAAAGCTTCAACTAAAACACATTATGCATATTTTACTATAGTTAAAATTAATTAATTAATTAATTTTTAAAAAGAACATTTTCAGAGAGAAGGAAAATGAGGTAGGTCAGAAACTCAGATTTACGTAAAGAAAGGAAGAGCATTTAAACAGGAATAAATGAAGGCAAAATTCTTTTATATTTTTTTTATTCTTAACTGATAATGACAGAAATATTTGTCCAAAATAATAATAGCACCCATATATTAGATGATCATAGCTTATAGATAAGTGAAATAAATGTCAGTAATATTATAAGGGCTGGAAGGGAGGAATTATTTGGAAATTCTCTAAGTTATCTAGAAGTGGTATACTGTTATTTGAAAGTGAACTTAGATTGAATGTAAATGTATATGTTGCAAACTCTACGGAAACCAATAAAGTTTTTTAAAAAGCAGTGTAATTGATATGCTGAGAAAGGAGAGAAAATGGAATCATATAAAATATTCGATTATAACCAGAGAAGGCTGAAAAAGAGGGGAAGATAAAGAAACCAAGAATAAGTGCAATGAATAGAAAGAAAGCAGTTACAAATATGGTAGATATTAATCCAACTATATGAATATTTACTTTAAATGTAATGGTCTAAATATACCAATTAAAAGACAGAGACTGACAGTGTGGATAAAAACAAAACCAAAACAAAAACAACAACAAAAACAACTCAATTATATGTTGCCTGCAATAAATTCATTTTACATGTAATGACACAATGCATATATTGGAAAAGAAAAAGACCATGAGGCAAAAACTGATAGAACTGTAGGAAAAATAGACAAATCTACTATTATAGTTGAAGACTTCAACACATCTTTGTCAGTAATTGACAGATCTAGCAGACACAAATTCTATAAGGATATAGTTGAACTGAACAGCCCAGCAAACAACTGGATCTAATTGACATTTTTTAGAATATTCCACCATACAAGAGCAAAATACACATCCTTCTTGAGCTCACTTGTAACTTCACCAAGATAGACCATATTATGGGCAACAAAACACACATTAACAAATTTAAAAGAACAAAAAACATACAAAATATGTTCTCAGTCCACAATGGAATTAAGCTAGAAATCAATACCAGAAAGACAGCTGAAATATCCTGACATATTTGAGGTTAAATATGTCAGGATATTTAACCTATGCTAAACAACACGTAAGCATAAGAAGAAATTTCAAGAAAAATTTAAAAATATTTTAACTAAATGAAAATCAGTATATGACGATAAAATTCATGGGATGCAGCAAAATTGGTTTTTAGAGGGAAAATTATAGTATTTGGAAAAGAAGAAAGATCTAATATCAGACAGGGCTCTGGAGGCTAACATTTGGAACTGGGTTTATATTTTGAATGTAGTAGAAGACAACTGAAGGATTTTATATGATTTACTTTTTCTATGTATTTACTCTGGCTGCCTTATAGAAAATTAGTCTCAGAAAATCAAGTGTGAAATCAGAGAAAAAAGTTGGGACACTAAAGCTGTAGTCTGATTGAGAGGAGCAAGCATCTTGGATTAGAATCATAGCTTTGCCAGTGGCAAGAAGAGGTCATACAGGAATTCATAGTAAACAGCCTTTCTATTATATATAAGCTATGAGGAAAGGTGAGAAGCAAAAGATGACTCCCAGGCTTTTGGCTTTAGCAGCTGGATAAATGGTGGCATCATATTTTGATCTGGGAAAGACTGGTAGAAATTTCAAAGTAAATGAAAAGATATGTTGGCATAAAGGTAAAGTGTGGGATAAGTATTAGATTTTTAGCCAGGGATTTTGAGTAGGCAGTTACATATTGGTCTGGTTTGCAATGCTGCCAGAATGTGAAACACCAGAAATGGATTGGCTTTTATAAAGGGGGTTTATTTGGTTACACAGTTAGAGTCTTATGGCCATAAACTGTCTGACGTAAGACATCGACAAACGGGTACCTTCACTGGAGAAAGGCCATTGACATCCAGAAAACCTCTGTTAGCTCAGAAGGCACATGACTGGCATCTGCTTGCTCCCAGGTTGCATTTCAAAATGGCGTTCTCCAAAATGTCAGTGTCAGCTTCCAATGGCCATCTTCAAAATGCGTCTCTCATCTGCAGCTGCTCTCCCGGCTCCTGTGCATTATTCAAAGTGTCTTTCTTGGCTGCAGCAAATGTCTGGGCCTGTGTGGTTCTTTTTAAAGTACTCCAGTGATCTAATTAACACCCATCCTGAGTGGGTGGGGTAACACCTCCATGGAAATTATCCAATCAAATCTTTCATTCACAGTTGATTGAGTCACATCTCCATGGAAACACTCAATCAAAGGATTCCAATCTGATCAACACTAAATACATGTGCCCCCACAAGATTGCATCAAAGAACATGGCATTTTGGGGGGCATAATACATCCAAACCAGCACACATATGAACATCTTAAGCTCAAGGAAAAAATAGAGCAGAAAATACAAATTTGGGAGTTGTTAGCCTATATAAGGCATTCATAGAGAAGGAAGTAGACAAGATCACCTATGAAGTGTGTGTAAGAGAACCTCAGGAAGAGGTTAGTCAAGAGGTGTAATAGTGTATGTATGTCTGTGTTTGTGTGTGTGCACATATGTGTGTGCGTATGGTTCTCTACGAGAGAGACATAGAAAGAGAGAGGAGGTTAAGAGAGCAAAAGAATACAGTACTTTAAGGAATGACAAAATTTTTATTTGTCTCCTAGGGAACTGTGAGGGAAATAGCAAGTGCTATATTTTGACAAGTAGGTAATAGCCAAATAATAAACAGGTATACCATGCTAAGTATATTTTATTCTGAATAAAATGAATTCAATAATTCCTTTAAAATATATTTATACAGTTGCACTGAGAAAAGAGAAGGGTGGAGAGATTTGAGATATGCTTAGTATTTGTTGCTCAGGAGATGTTCTAGCGTGCTAATGCTGCTAGAATGCAAAACACCAAATATGGATTAGCTTTTATAAAAGGGGGTTTATTTGTTTACACAGTTACAGTCTTAAGGCCATAAAATGTCCAAGGAAGCACATCAACAATTGGGTACCTTCACTGGAGGATGGCCAATGGTGTCCAGAAAACCTCTGTTAGCTGGGAAGGCACATGGCTGGTGTCTGCTCCAAAGTTCTGGTTTCAAGATGGCTTTCTCCCAGGACGTTCCTCTCTAGGCTTCAGTTCCTCAAAAATGTCACTCTCAGTTGCTCTTGGGGTGTTTGTCCTCTCTTAGCTTCTCTGGAGCAAGATTCTGCTTTTAACAGCCATCTTCAAACTGTCTCTCATCTGCAGCTACTCTCTCAGATTCTGTGCATTCTTCAAAGTGTCCCTCTTGGATATAGCTCCTCTTCAAAATGTCACTGTCAGCTGCACTGAGTTCCTTCTGTTTGTCAGCTCATTTATATGGCTCCAGTGATTTAATTTAGACCCACTCTAAATGGGTGGGGTAACACCTCCATGGAAATTATCCAGAGTCATCACCCACAGTTGGGTGGGGTGCATCTCCATGGAAACACTCAAAGAATTACAATCTAATCAACACTGATATGTCTGCCCACACAAGATTATATCAAAGATAATGGTGTTTTGGGGGACATAATACATTCAAACTGGCAAAGGAGATGTTTGTGGGATAATTATAAGTGATTCCCAGATTTCTGTCTGCAATTTCTAAGTGAAAGGTATATATTAATCATTCATATTTATTAGTTCATTCATTACACAGATGTTTATCAAGTTCCTATCATACATCAGATACTCTTCTAGGTGCTGGGAATAAAACAGTGAACAAAATAGAAAAATTTCCTACTTCTCATGTTTTGTTCTAGTATAGGAGACAGACAATTAGGGTAATACCTGAGTAAACTATATAGACTACATATAGCAAAATATAGTTGCTCATCTATTTGCTTGTATTAGCCACATTTAATGGGTTGAGGAAGGAACAAAAGATGAGAAAATGGAGAAGGAAACTTAAAATAAGGAAGGGGAAATAGATGATGTAAAAGGTAAAAGTTACAAGGTTGAGGGAAAATGTGTGCTTCTGTGTGAAAATGGGGCAGATATACCCAATTTCATATGCTGATGAGAAGGAGGTGGTATGGAGGAAATAAACATTTTGAAATGATGCCCTGCGGGAGGCAGGATCTATCTAGATAATTCCACAGTATGGAAAGATTATTTGGGTGTAGAGCCTTGTGCCGGTTTGAATGTATTATGTCCCCCAAAATGCCAGTATCTTTGATGTAATCTCGTGTGGGCAGATGTATCAGTGTTGAGTACATTATAATTCTTGAGTGTTTCCATGGAGATGCAACTGACCCAACTGTGGATGATGACTGTAATTGGATAATTTCCATGGAAGCGTAGCCCCACCCATTCAGCATGGGCCTTGATTAACTGGAGCACTATAACTCAGGCAGAAGGGACGAGCTTGCCGCAGCCAAGAGGGACACTTTGAAGAATGCACAGAATCTGAGAGAGTAGCTGCAGATGAGATACAGTTTGAAGATGGCCGTTGAAAGCAGAATCTTGCTCCGGAGAAGCTAAGAGAGGACAAACACCCCAAGAGCAACTAAGAGTGACATTTTTGAGGAACTGAAGCCTAGAGAGGAACGTCCTGGGAGAAGTACATCTTGAAACCAGAACTTTGGAGCAGACACCAGCCATGTGCCTTTCCAGCTAATAGAGGTTTTCTAGACACCACTGGCCATCCTCCAGTGAAGGTACCCAAATGTTGATGTGCTACCTTGGACATTTTATGGCCTTAAGACTGTAACTGTGTAACCAAATAAACCCCCTTTTATAAAAGCTAATCCATCTCTGGTGTTTTGCATTCTAGCAGCATTAGCAAATGAGAACAAACCTGTTATAAGAAAGATGGTTTCAAAATGTCTTATTATTCCATAAGTATATATGCATCATATTCAAAATAGAATTTAAAAATTTGGTTTTATATAAATACTTACACAATAATGTAAATATTATAAATATATAGAAAAGTAGAAGAAATGGATATATATTTTACTTATCATACCAGGTATTACACTTTTTATTGGCAGTTTTGTTATTGTTATGTAAATCAATTTTATTTCTGACTGTAGGCTAACATTAATTTGGATCAAAGAAAACTATGAGAGCAAATTTCATGTATGCATCATAGCGGATAATCAAAACAGATAAATGCTACGACTGCATTAGTACCAGGTATTTCTTAAACCTCTTGAAGTTGCATTTGTGATTGAGGTCCTTCAAAATCAATGTCTGTACTCAGAATTGCATGTCTTTCCCTAAAGTTGTCTCACACTAAAAAAGGGTCTTCTTTTTACACCTTGATGACTTCTTAAAAACTTCTTAAAAACTTCTTAAAAACTTCTTAAAAACTTAGCAGACCCAATCATGAGGGTATGTAAGTAGGAAAATTTGACTAAAGATCCAACAACTACCAAGAATTGGTTTGATGGCACAAAATTAGTGGATATGGGCCATTTGTAAGTAAATTCCATACTTAATATTAATGTTACATTTTTATTCCAAATCTGCTCTCTGATATGGGTTCTTCAATCTAGCCAGGATGCTTTGCACATGGCAGCAGCACAAAAAATGTTAAGAGAAAAATTAGTGAAGCTCTTAAAATACAATATTTGGTAAATCTGTGCACTAATGTTGCTACTCAGTGATACTAATAATAAACTACTGAAGTTTATATAACTTCGGTTATAGTCCACAACCATTATTTTTGGAAAAAAAGACATAGTAAATAGATATAAACATATTCCTTGTGTTTAGGGATATGAAATCTAAAGATTTACATATATAGAAATCTTTTAATACAAATATTACTGGGCAGTAGGCTTTATATTAGTTTTATTACAATGGATAAATTTTTTCACCTGAGGAATTTGGGAAGGACATGAAACATAGGTGGAGTATGACTTTTACTAAAACTCTAAAATGGTTAGGTAAATCTGACCTAGCAGAGCCATAATTTCATATCCAAGAAAATGGAGAATACAGAATAGATGATCTACACCATTTGTCTACCACAGGAACAACTGATTGGTGTTACTGGCAATTGTACCATTATCAATTGGATCTTTTAGCTCCCAAGTTACCGTGGAACTCATTTGGAGGCAGTTCAAATCTTGAGATTGAGGGCACATTGTTCAGAAGACCGATGATTAAGTATAAAACCGTCTATGATTAAGGTCCAAAAATAAAAAGAAGAAAAATAACCCAGGCAGTCATAAGTTTTTTTTCTTTTTTCCTTTGATGAAAAAGGGTAACCACAATAAAAAAGGAGTTTGCCAAAGTATGAAAAGAGAGCCAGTCTATAATGAATTTTATTGACAGCTTCATTTCTTAAAATGTTGTTGTGTTACAAGGTATCTTGATGCAGGAGACAGCTGGAATTGATAATACCTTTTCTCAAGGCTGTCATTAGTTTTGCAATATTAGCTTCAAATCAGTACAGAGGAAAATGTAAAGTTCACACAGATTTTTTTGTTCAGTTCCTTACAGCATAGAAAGGATGAGATGACACAATTAATAAATTGCCATTACTTATTTTCTTTGGAAATAATGTAGCCTCAATTTTTAAAAATATGCTATTAGAAAATTTCTTTACTAAACATACCGAAATTAACTTATTTGGTCATGTTGTAATCTAATAACAAAATATTACCTCCAAACATATTTTAAAAATTAAATAAAACAAATATATTTTCACTGTATTATCTAGTTAAAAATCCATTAAGGGAGGATTTACATGTGTACTAGTAAAATATGCATATTATCTGTTCAATAAACAAGATAAATGTTGGTGAATGGGATATCAGTAGCAGAATTGTTCCCAAAGGTTGGATTCCAAATAGTTATTCTTAACTCCAGGTGAAAGCTCCATTAGGAAGCAACATCATTCCTTCAAAAGTCAACTGTGAAAACTGGATACACTGAAGATATCTTCAAAAAATTATAGATATTAAATAAGTTAAACAAAGGATATTTGTCTGCTCAAGAGATGTAAGTATTTCTAACTTTGTTGGGGTAGAAAGCATATTCATTTTCTATGTTGAGAGAAAATTATGAAAACCAATATTTTATATAAACATTTGAGAATATAAAAAATGCAAAAATGACATTTAATTGACTATGGATCAAAAATAACACTGGCAATAAAACTTTAAAAATGTCTGGTTATATAATCATTGACCATGAAATATATTTAATTGCACACCATATCTAATATAGTATCTGTCTCTTTATCTATCTCTTTATCTGTCTCTCTATACGCTTTTGCTTAGAGTTTTAAAGGTTTTGTGTATAAAGAAGACAATTAAAAATACTGTCTTTACCTAACCATATTTAATTGTCCAATCAGTGACATCTCTTAGCCTTTAAGCATATGGATTTCCTGCTTAATTAACTGTAGTTTTAAAATAGTACTTCATGATCCTTTCTAAATATTTTTTGAAGCAATCCCACTATGTGAAAGCAGGAGCATAATTTCCAAATTTTAATATAGTCAGGCTCCACTGGCAAAACACCATGAAGAATTGAAGTGGGTTTTTGTCCAAATCAGTGATGTAATCAACTCGATACCTAGTAGCCCTGTGGTGGAGATGGGAAGAGTAGGGTCATCAGAGGGGCAGAGAAGGTGAACCCTGGACTCAGAGACTGAACTGAATCCCTCAAGGGAAGTGGAGATCGTCAGATCAAGGATGGCGGCATCCTGGAACTACTGATTGAAGCAAATCTTCCCTGAAGGAGAGTGCCCCCATTTAGTCCCACAGAACTCCTTCACATGAAGATAGAACAATGACTTCACCATCAGGTATCACATGCACATGAGAAGGTGAGTCACTATGATTGAGAATTAGCAAATACAAATAAATAAAAATAAATGAGCATTTTAACACACAAAGACTGAAAATACTGGAATTGTTAATATAAATTATAAATGGTTCTATATAAATATTTAATGGAAAAATGATGCAATTCCAAAGGTGGAGCAGCAATAAGACATCAGGAATATACAGGGTAGTTTGAAATATAGTGAAACTTCTAGGCATTTTGTATATATATTTAAATTGTTTAAATTTGAAAATCCCTAAGAAGATTAAGCAACATATTAGACAGAGTCGAAGAGAAAAACATAAAACTGGAAATATAATCAAATAAATAACATAACAAAAATGAAGCATAAAGATAAGGAGATGAAAATGTAAGAGCCCTGAAGAAATGTTGAGAACAGAATGAGAAGTTCTAATGTACATAACCATTAGTGACAATAAAGAAAACGGAAAAGATGCAACTTTTGAAGATACAAAAGTTGAAAATATTCTAGAATCAAATAAAAATATGGATCTACAGATACAGGAAGCAAACAAAAATAAGTTTATAGCCCCCTTAATGAGGATATATTGGAAGCTATCACCTTTAAAACTAAGAGCAAGACACAAATGCCCAGTCTCTAATTGCTCTTCAACTATATTCTGGGACTTCAAAATAGTGCATGAAGAGAAAAAAAAAAGAATCAGAAAGATAAGAATTGGGAAAGAATAAAATGGATAATTTAGTCAACTACATTAAAAACAAAAAATTTAAGGCAAATTACTAATACCGAGAGGAACGAGGAACATTGTATATAAATTTAAGATCAATACAAAAATCTGAATATTTTTTAGCATGCCTATATACTAAAACAAAAGTTTTAAAACAATTTAAACATACATTACATACAGTAACAATATAAAAAGTAATGCATCTAAAAGGAGAGTCTAAACTTGCATGTAATTGTGCCTAAGAGTCTCCCCCTGAGTACCTCTTTGTTGCTCAGATGTGGCCCTCTCTCTCTCTAACTGAGCCATCTGGACAGGTGAACTCGCTGCCCTCCCCCCTATGTGGGACCCGACTCCCAGGGGTGTAAATCTCCCTGGCAATGCAGAATATGACTCCCGGGGATGAATGTGGACCCGACATCGTGGGACTGAGTATCTTCTTGACCAAAAGGGAGATGCAAAATGAGACGACATAGTTTCAGTGGCTGAGAGATTTCAAATGGAGTCGAGAGGTAACTCTGGTGGACATTCTTATGCACTATATAAATAACACCTCTTAGGCTTTAATGTATTGGAATAGCTAGAAGTAAATACCTGAAACTACCAAACTCCAACCCAGCAGTCTGGACTCCTGAAGACAATTATATAATAATGTAGATTACAAGGGGTGACAGTGTGATTGTGAAGACCTTGTGGATCACATCCCCTTTATCTAGTGTATGGATGAGTAGAAAAATGGGGATAAAAACTAAAGGACAAATGGGGTGGGATGGGGGGATGATTTGGGTGTTCTTTTTTCACTTTTATTTTTTATTCTTGTTCTGGTTCTTTCTGATGTAAGGAAAAGGTTCAGAGATAGATTGTGGTGATGAACACATAACTATGTTATCATACTGTGGACAGTGGATTGTATACCATGGATGATTGTATGGTGTGTGAATTATTTCAATAAAACTGAATTTAATAAAAAAAAAAGTAATGCATCTAAGAATGTCATAAAAAAAGTAAGAAACATGGAGAAAAATTTTTAAGTATACATTAGCAAGAACCTAAATAAATGGAGCATATCCCCTGTTCTTGGGTGAATGGAATTAATATCCCAAAGATGTCAATTCTCCAAAAATTGACCAATAGAGTCTGTGAGGCTCCCCTCAAAATACCAATAGAGTTGTTAATATATCATTTTGAACTGATTCTAACACTTTAGTAAAAGTGAAAATACCCAACATCTTGAAGAAGTAGATGGTTGAATATGCCCTACAAATTATCAGAAGGAAACTGTAGAAATTGAGGTTATTTACATTGACACAGAGATAAAAAAAAAAAAAATTAAAATAATAATAACAGATAAAAAAGACTAGGGGGCCCAGAACACGTACTTGGGACAGATTAGGTGTGGCAGATCCTGATAATTAGGAATTGTTGGTGTTATTTTTGTATGGCACATAAACAAAATTTAAAATTGGATTCCTATCACAAAGCACACACACACACACACACACACACACACACACACACAAACATACACACATCTCTTTTAGAAAAGAAGATATCTTTCTGACCTTAGAGAAAGGAAGAATTTCCTTCACAGACACAAATGTGCTAACTGAAAGAAATGATTGATACACTTGACTATTTTTAAATTCAAAACTTCTGTTCACTAAAAGACAGTTTACAAAAAGTAAAAAGATCCATGAAAACCCAGGAGAAGACATTTGCAACATATGTAACTGACAAGTATTAGAATCGAAAATGTATAAATTATCAAGACAAATAACCGAAAATAAATTTTGTCAAAAGACATGAATAGGCACTTCACAGAGAGAAAATATGTATGTATAACTGCAATACTAATTGTAGAAATGCACATTACAACCACAATGAGATACCATTTTACATTTGTAAAATAGCAAAAAATAAGAACTATGAAAATAAGAAGTTTTGATTAGGATATAGAAGAACAGGAACTTTTATACATTGCTGTGTAGGATAAATTGTTACAGTCACTTTGGAAGGCAATTTGGCATTTGCATACCAAAACCCAGCTACTCCTTGCCTATGTATACCACAGAAGAGTTTTCTGCATATGTGCTTCAGGAATCACATGCAAGATATTTCAGAGAACATGTCTTCACTGGGGATGATAAATAATTTGTTGCATATTAAACAAATGGAATATTTTACAACAGTAAAAATGATTGCACTAATGCTACATGTAACATCATAGATAAAGATTAGAAACTGGAATTGAGAAAAACCCTTCTCAGAACATTGCGTATGATATAATGCCAATTTTATAAAGCTGAAAACCAAATACAACTAAAAAATATACTTCTTAGATGTGCATACAAAGTGATAAAATTATCTACAAAACAAGGGAAAGCTACCTGCAAAGTGCAAAATCATTATTTGTGAGTGGGAGGCAGGGTATTTGATAAGGGAAGAGAACAAGGTATGTGCAAATTATTGGATGAGTTGATAGATTTGCATTTATTCCATAAACATGTAACATTAGCTTTTGTGCCTATCAAATATTATACATAATACAGAAAATAAGGCTATGCATGTCAACACTAGCAAAAAATTTACCAAAGACAAAATTATGCATTTGCAAATATTTGATAAGAGATAACATTCCCAATGTTTTCTTCCATAAAATTAAATAAAATGCATTTTTGGCATTACAACTTTATTTTATTTTACTTCTCATTGCTTTTATGTGGAGAGACACTGAGGGTGTTAGTGGAATTGTACTGGGGCAGAAAAAAGGAAAAATGGATTCTAGTGACACCTTTGCAGCTATCCCAACAACCTAGGGCAGGCCACTTAAACTTCCCTCTTTTCAATGTCCTCATTAGTGAACTTAGCAATTTAATTAAGTGCTCTCCGAGGTCCCATTCTAACTAAAAAAATTGCATATGTGTTATCTTAATTGTGTAAGTCATTTTTCTGTTGTAAAATATTCCATTTGCTTACTATGGAACAAATTATCTATCCATTCCCCAATGAAGAAATGTTCTCTGATATATCTTGTGCATGATTCCTTGTGTTGTAAACACAAATTTTGAAATAATGGTGAGCAAATCGGATTACTTTGGTATTAAGCTAACTTGCTTTTGAATTATAATTAGAAGTTATAGTGAAAATGCTTTTTGTAAAAGTACTTGAAGCTTTTCATTATAAATAAATCTGCTGCATAATCTGACAAAATATTGATAATTGATATGAACATGCCAAAAATCAAGGCAAACAATTAACTGTCCTTTTGTAGTTTCATTATTTGTAGAGTGCAGCAGTGCACTGAAGTAAGTAATGTACTAAATCAAATATTTAGACGTTAACATGCTTGCCTGATATGAATAATTCACAATTTTCATGTGATATGTATTCGGGTCCATGTCTTTCTTTTTCCATTTACAGGAAAGAGGTATTAACACCTGAAAAAATATTGGTGTTTTCCTAAAATTAAAAAAAAACTTCTTATTCTGCAGATGTTTTTATATGTAACTGAACAAAAATTTAGCAAGTACATGATGAAAGGAAATGATAGGTGGTAAAACATCATATTTCCTAATATTTCTGTCTCCATGTCAAATAAAATATTTGACTCTGCTTGACTTAATTTTTGTGATTCAGTGAGATAATTTATTTCCATTAACATATTAAGAAAGTCTTTTGTATGATTGCTTGCAAGATATCTTAGAAACACTAAGTAATATGAAAATATAAGCCAATGAATTACCCATTAAATCTAATAATTTTCCCTGGAAACAGATTTTGACAGAGTTCTGACTTTTAAGAGAACCATATTGTTACTTTGCCTCATATACCTGTCAAATGTGTATAAAATCATGAGACAAATTTGCAAGTTTCTTTCAAATACAGCTTTCCCATTTGCTTATGTTTTAAGTTGTAGAATTTTTCATGCTTTTTTGTAAAAATTTTCCAAAATATTCCTCCTGAGAAAATCTTGTTATTTATTTTAATTTTATATCTATTGCAATAACTTCTGATAGAGACTTTCATTGATAAACTAATTTTACAGAGAAAAATATAATTTCAACATTAAGTACATTTTGGTACAGCATAGAATGTTTAACACATCCACAATATGTTTTCAAAATATAGCCATTTTCCCCTCTCCTACTTCTGTAGCATCTTCACTTCAACCTATTTTATTTGAATTGCTCCACTCATTACCCAGATTAGTCTATGTAAAAGGAAATAATATTTAATTGATTAGCTATATAAATAGATCAAATGGTCAATTCAACAATGCATATATCCAACCCATATATCTCTAGGCATCATACTTACCAGGTAAGAAGACAGATAGATACCAGGCCTCAGCCCATGGAAGATGGTCCATTATACCATATCCACAGGCAGTAAGTCCAAGTGTATGGTAATTTATGGAAGAGATATTTACTATGGCAGTGATCCAGAGATGCAAGAATAAGCAATGCCCAACAATTCACAAGGGCCAGAAACAGCAACTATGTATAAATGAAGTGCTAGGTAAACGATCTATTTCAGTAGTGGGAACAGTTGCCTGAAATACAACTCTAAAACAGGGAACTGAGGAGAAAGGTCTTTTTCTGGCTCAGCAGCCATCTTTCACTGAGTCCTTGGGAAAGGAAGTTGTATATAGTAAAGCAAAAAGATAAAAGTGAATAAGTTACTTGGAGGAACTGTGCTTTCTAAGTGCTTACTGCTGAATCTCATTTGCATAAGTATTAAAAAAAAAAAGTCTTGTTTCAGCCTTATTTATTTTGGGTTTTCAGTTACCCAAACTGAACCCAACACTAAGTGCTTCAAAGTCAATGCCTGCAATTACAAAAACATGTTGTTAAATTACATTTATATTGAGTTCATATGTAATCAAGACTTTAAATCTCTAAAGAAAACTCGAAAGAAAAGCAAGGAAATTTAATAAACACCTAAGCAAGAATGCTGACTAGATCGGAAAGGGAGATTGGAGGAGGGTCACAAGGCACCTAAAGAGCTTCATAGATATTTATTAGCTGGATGGTAGGCACTTTGCTATTCACTACTAACTACCAAAATAAAACAAAAATCTGTGAATATTCCTTTTCATTCATTTAGTTATTAATTCATTCATCTATTATTTTGAATGTTCAATGTGCGAACATTGTAAATGACCTTAAATCCATGATTCTGTTAAGCACCAAGAAATTCTTAGAGCAATTTCTAGATGCTTAAGCTAACACATTAAAACCTTAACCCCAAGTGAGGGTGATTATTTTAATGCATTTGATCCTATCAAACTTTATATATTTTTTCCTCCTTCAACTAACACTATTAGATTTATACCCAAATATGCTCTCTTGGGTTCTGATGGTATGGAATTTCAAGGACTTGAAGCTCTTTTGGTAAATATGCTCTCATGAGTAGTCTGTGAAACTTCCCTTCTGGATCAATTTGCACATTAGCTCTTTTTTTATGAGCCAGAGGCAAAGAGGAGTGGTTTAAAGTGGTTCTTCAGGAGACTTTGCAAGAAAATTCCTCCAGGTAAACTCATTGAAAGGTTAAAATGCGGTGGACGTCTATTTTCTCTAGACAAGGGGAAATGAGTTGCTTTCACAGATAAGTAAGTTTGGAGAGATTCCAAAGTTCACTCTTTCTGTCTGCCTACATGCCCTATCCAAGTCCCAGCATCCCGTTTGATCACCACCAGGACCCTAACCTTGGCATAAGGGACAAGTTGATTGAATTTAACTGGAGCCTCAACTCAGCAACTTGCATAGTTTTTGGCGTGATCTTCAGTCATGTCTACACTGAAACTTTAAGAAGGTTTTGTTGAGGCACCAATGAAGAAGCCTTTCTTTCCATTCTCCACAGATGCTTGTGGGTCAAGACCTTGAGGTTTTTTGTGTTTTGTTGTTGTTGTTGTTGTTGTTGTTGTTTATCCTTTGTAAAACATCTCCAGTGTAGTCAAAAGTAGCCTGCCCGCTTGTAATCTTTATAATCACCATTCTCACCTTTGTCCCATGCCTTCATCTCCTAGGAGGGTAAAAGTTGCAGTTTCACCACCTCACCGTACATGGTATTAACAGTTTTAAATTATTTTGCCACTTTGGTGAGGATAAACATTATCACACTACTATTTAATTTTATAATTTCTCAGTGATAAATAAGAATGAGGCTCTTTTCTTTTATTCATTTACCATGTTTTCTCTTCTTTGAAATCATATTTGAATCTTTTTGGCTTATTTTTCTCTGCTCTTTTTAAATTTCACAATCTTTTGTATGAACTCTTTATGTATTTTGAAATCTAATATTTTGTCCGTTAGAGGTGTCCAAAATAATTTCTCTTTGGTAATGTCTTTTTTCCCACTTTTATTACGCTGATTTTGTTGAAAAAATATTCAATGTACTATATATATATTTTTTTCATTTATGGTTTGCACTATTGGTATTCTATTTTAGAAACCCAGTCATAAAAAGGAATTTTTGTATTCTATATATTGTCTTCTAAACTTTTTAGTTTATTTTTTAGCACTTGAGTTTTTATTATACCTGGAATTGAGTTCTATGTGTAAGCAGGAATATACTTCTATTTTTTTCCAAGTAGATATTCAATCTCTAAGTACCATTTAACCTAAGAGTTTCCCATTCTTTTTCTAATATGTAATGCCAAAGATACGGTTACCTATTGCTGAATGACAGACCAACCCACAATTTAATGGCTTAAAGTAATCTTTATTTTGCCCCCAAATCTGCACTTTCTGTAGGGCTTGGGAGATATGGCTCATCTCTAGTCCACATAGCATCCCTGAGGCATCTTGATTGGGGCTAGCAAATCGACTATCAAGATGGCTCACTGACATGTTGATTTGTCCTAGCTGTAGATACCCTGAGATGTCAGCTGAGTGTGTTGACCAAGGGCCTTCCACTCCTCTACACCTGGGCCTCTCCTTAGGGACAAAATTCAGCAGCTATCTCTACATTGAAATATAACTCACTTGAGTACTTTTCACATCTCAGGATTTCTGTTCTGATTTTCTTTTTGGAAGCTGAAGATTACTAAATTTCTTTCTAGCTCAACAGTGCATTAACAAGTCTTTTTTTTTTTTTTTAATAACATTTATCGAACATTTTAGTTACTTTCAGTGGGAAGATTCTTAGTTTATTTTAGTTAATTTTTATTAGCATTTTATTTAATATTTTGGTTAATTGTAGTGGGTTATTTAGTCTACCATACAGTCAGAAATAGAAGTCCTGATTTTTATGTTTAAATATGTTTTCTCCTACATCTCTTTAGTTCTCTTTGCCCACGACTCTGACTGACATGTAAGTTGCATTTCATTTGTTGTTCTTCCTTAGCAATCAATATTTTGCTGTTCTTTCTAATTACATCTTTTCATTTTGCATCATGTCACAGTTCTTTCACTTATTTTTCTTAATTATATTTTACTATACTTTGCAATGCTTTTAGTGTATCTTTCATACTTTCAATAGAATTGTTTCTATTTTATTAGCTTTATAGTTCATGATTTATCTCCTTCAGTTATCTTCTATTTTTTACTGAATCTCTTTGTACTCTTATTTATAGATTGATTTCTCAAGCTATTTTACTTTGCTACTTTCAGCTAATAATTCCATTTTTTTAATTTTTATTGAGATTGTTCAGATACCATACAATTATCCAAAGATTCAAAGTGTGCAATCAATTGCCCCTGGTATCCTCATACAGGTGTGAATCCATCACCACACTTAGTTTTTGTTCAATTTTTAGAAACTTCATTATTCCAGACAAGAAATAAAGCAAAAGATGAAAAAAGAAAAAAAGAAAAGGAAACTCAAATCCTCCCATATCCCTAACCAACCCCCCGCAATTGTTGACTCGTAGTATTGGTATAGTACATTTGTTACTGTTTATGAAAGAATGTTGAAATACTACTAACTATAGTATATAGTATGCAATAGGTATATATTTTTTCCCTATATGTCCCTCTATTATTAACTTCTAATTGTATTGTCATACATTTGTTCTGGTTCATGGAAGAGATTTCTAATATTTGTACAGTTAATCATGGACATTGCCCACCATAGGATTCAGTTTTACACATTCCCATCTTTTGACCTCCAACTTTCCTTCTGGTGACATATATGACTCTGAGCTTCCCCTTTCTACCTCATTCACACACCACTCAGCACTGTTAGTTATTCTCACATCTTGCTACCAACACCTCTGTTCATTTCCAAACATTTAAGTTCATCCTAGTTGAACATTCTGCTCATACTAAGCAACCACTCCCCTTTCTTTAGCCTCATCCTATATCTGGGTACCTTATATTTCATGTCTATGAGTTTACATATTACAATTAGTTCCTATCAGTGAGACCCTGCAATATTTGTCCTTACATGTCTGGCTTATTTCACTCAGTATATTGCCCTTGAGGTTTCTTCATCAACCCATTTTTTTTTTTTTTGGATGGTTTTGTTCACATATCATACATTCCATCCTAAGTAAACAATCAGTGGTTCTCTGTATGGTCACATATTTATGTGTTCACCGCCTCACCACTATCTATATAAGGGCATCTACATTTCTTCTACAAGGCAGGAGGGAGAGTCAAAGAAGGTAGAGAGGCAAAAGAAAAAGGAAAAAAAAAAAATGACACCTAGGAAGCAGCAAAAGGAAAGATAACCTTAAATCAAAGTCGAATAAAGAGTCAGAGAACACCACCAATGTCAAGCATCTAACATGCCTCCCCTATCCCCCTCTCTTATCTGCATTTACCTTGGTATATCGCCTTTGTTACATTAAAGGAAGCATAATACAATGGTTCTGTTAGTTACAGTCTCCCCCAATGCCTCCCCATTTTTAACACCTTGCAAGGTTGACATTTGCTTGTTCTCCCTCATAAAAGAACATATTTGTACATTTTATCACAATTGTTGAGCACCCTAGATTTCACTGAGTTACACAGTCCCAGTCTTTATCTTTCCTCCTTCTTCTGGTGTCTCACATGCTCCCAACCTTCCCCTCTCAACCGTATTCCTAGTTATCTTTGTTCAGTGTACTTATATTGCTGTGCTACCATCTCCCAAAATTGTGTTCCAAACCACGCACTCCTGTCTTCTATCACTCTGTAATGCTCCCTTTAGTATTTCCTGTAGGGCAGGTGTCTTGTTCACAAAGTCTCTCATTGTCTGTCAGAAAATATTTTGAGCTCTCCCTCATATTTGAAGGACAGCTTTGCTGGATATAGGATTCTTGGTTGGCGGTTTTTCTCTTTCAGTACCACTTCCTTCTTGCCTCCATGGTTTCTGCTGAGAGATCCGCACATAGTCTTATTAAGCTTCCTTTGTATGTAATGGATCGCTTTTCTCTTGCTGCTTTCAGGATTCTCTCTTTGTCTTTGACGTTAGATAATCTGATTATTAAGTGTCTTGGAGTAGGTCTATTCAGATATATTTTATTTGGAGCATGCTGCGCTTCTTGGACCTGTAATTTTATGTCTTTCATAAGAGATGGGAAATTTTCATTGATTGTTTCCTCTATGATTGCTTCTGCCCCTTTTCCCTTCTCTTCTCCTTCTGGGACACCAATGATATGTACATTCTTGTACTTTGTTTCGTCCTTAAGTTCCCGTAAATGTTGCTCATATTTTTTTCATCGTTTTCTCCATCTGCTCCTTTGCATGTAGGCTTTCAGGTGTTTTGTTCTCCAGTTCCTGAGTGTAAGGGGGTTTGGCCCATGGATCTCCTACCCCAGGGTTTTGGGTCTGGTTCTGGTAAGGCAGGCAGTAGAGCTGGGCCCTTCCCTTTCCTCTTGGGAAGCCATGCCCCCTCCAGAGAGGTCAGCTGCATATCAATAAGTTCTTTGTTTCTCTGGCTCTGCTTGTCTAAGTGCTGCAATTTTAAAATGGCTGAGGCTTTCTTTACTGCAAAGTGCTGTGGACTGAAAACAGCTGAAGCTTTCTCCACAGAGAGAGAAAGGGACAGAAAGCTCCCAGATTCACTTGTCAGCCAGAGATAGCACCCAATCCTCTGGGCTCCCCGTCCTGAGACAGATATGTCCCCTGACTCTCCCAAGATCAGTTGTCACCAAAAGCCTCTGTCTGCTTGTTGGGGATTTGCTGTCTGTATTGAGCAGTTAACATTAAAACCCCAGTTGGAGCTGGGCTGAGGTACACTAGCTTGTTTGGAGAGTTCTGCTCTCTAACACTGTGAGGCTTCTGTGAGGGAGGGGCTCTCGGCTCTCAGCTCTCGGCTCTCAGCACTGGGTCCACAGTTTTTACTTACAGATTTTATGCTGTGATCTCGGGCATTCCTCCCAATTCAGGTTTGTCGGAAATAAAGCGGTACCTGTAAGGGAATAAGCGCTCTCTCGGTTCTGGAGGAGAAAAGAATTTATTTACAATCTTGCAAGATAGGGCGTCCAGCCAAACACATGGAAGGCTGGCGCGCCAGAGGAAGAGAATGGCGATCTTTAAATCTCCTACTCCTAATTCGCAAGTCCCTCCCCTGTTTCCCCATTGACTGGTACTACAGAGGTTACAGCCTATCCGAGAACACTAACTAATTCATCTTTTGAGATTTTAATTTGTACAGCCAATCCCAGAGAGCCAACTAGCTCATTATTGAGGTTTTGAACTGATCAGCCAATCCCCCCCAAATTTTTATTTTTTTATTTTTTTGCTGTGAGTTCCTGCCTCTGATATTACCTCATATCTCTTTACATTCCAGTAACTATGGTTACTTTTCCATATAAGGAGCAGGCAGATTCTCTCTTCTCTTTGTCTGGGGCTTGTTTAAACTGGTTTTGCCTCCATTTCCCTTATTCCATGCTGTCTCTATGTGAAAATGAAACTTATTCCTTTTTTACAGGTTGGTGGATGATGAGCGGACAGTCACGTTTGTCTCCCTGCAGTTATTCCAGGTTATTTACTAGTTTTTTGGTCATTTATGAATTGTTCCAGGGGGACTAACAGTCTTCCACTCCTCTCTATGCCACCATCTTAGCTCCTCAATAATTCCATTCTTTTATGCACCAATTACTAATTAAAAAAAAAAAACTTTTTATGATGGCATGTGCCAATGCTTGCCAAGCAAGTGTCCATGCTAATTTCTGTGTATCTGAAGGTTAAGAGGAACTCACTTGTAAAGTAAGTTGGTAGACACAATGCAAGACCTAGTGAACTGCTCATCTAGCAGATATGTATCAACTTGTTTGGTATGCATTACTAGTATTTCTGAATGTCTATTTTACCTTTCCTTTTAAGCATACATGACACACTAGGGTAATCATTAGTTCTGGCAAATGAAATGTGAAAATATGACAATTCTTTGGCATGGCAGTGAAAAAACTATGGGGAGGGCAATTCTCCAGTTTCTGTCTCTACTCTCATCACAAAGATCATGGAAGTAGAAATTCATGAAATGGTTGAGCCAAAAAAAATTAGAGCTGTCTGTATTCCTGAGCCACAATGTAGAGTACAGCTGCCCTGGAGAGTGGTCCGGGCCCACAGAAATCCTGTGTGTGAGTGGGAAATAAACTGTGCTGCATTTTGTCAATGACAATTTGGGTTTTTGGTTTTTCCATTCTAATTAAGAATAGATTATATTTATGGTGCCATGTTCAGGTTCCTATAACTATGAAGAAGTGAGTATAATTTTGGAATTTGAAATGATCTGTCATTTTCCTTGTCTTCATTGATCAACAAAAGCATGAAAAGCCATAATCTTTAGAAGTACACGCAGAACTTTTCCTATCTCTGTCCTATCTGGTTAAATGATATGCCAGGTTTCCATGAATCTTTATTATTAATCTTTTTTCTATCTCTGTTATTTATATTTGTTTAAATTACTAAATATAGAAAAAATGTTTTGATAAGGATAGGAAAGAAAAAGGGTGACTAACTGCCTCAGAAAGTACCTCCCAGGCGGCCCATGATTATGGTAATAAAGTTACACAACTCTCTTGGGTTTTTTGCATTTAAATTGAGGGTAGAATGTTTCCTTGCCTTCTTCCTTCTTTTTGATGGCAAGATTGATAACCACTTGCCAATATATTTCTGCAATAGCCAAATTAATTCTTCCCTAACATTTCTTCTTCATTTATTGATTTCCTTAATTTTCTCTGTTGTTATAAGGTTAATTGTTTTCTTTTTTGCTTTATCAATGAAAATATATGGAAGTAAATCAAGAGTAGTTGACTTACTTTGTCTTAAAATAAAGTCTTAAAGTAAGTCACACAGGCCAGAAACAGCTATTGTTAGGTTGCTCCTATGTAACGAATGCTTAGATCAATGATAAAGCTGTAAATAAGGTGGTGCGGAAGCTGTGAGGGTTTTTTGTTGTTGTTATGTTTTGTTTAATTAGTCCACATACCAGCTCATTTGAGCAACATGTTTGAATATTTGAGATCATCTAAAAAGAAAAAAAAAGGCTTATTATGTGTTTATATGAAAATATACATACAAATATATGCATGTATTTAGTGGGAAAGAGAGATCAACCTGATATAATCTCTAAACAAGTACTGACGCTATACTAAGATTTCAAAAAAATATTATTCAATTTCTTTCATTTTACCTCGTCAGAGGTAAATGTTGCCTATTACATAAGACTAAGTGCATATCTTAAATATTTTACATCCCAATATAAATTCTACAGGTTTTAATTTTATGATTTAATTTTATGATTATTATATACATTATTTTAGTCTGTGGCTAGATTTATTTTGTTAATATAGAATATTAAGAGACAGAGTCTTCATTATAAATGTGTTAGAATTTATAATGGTTGACATTTTTTCTTAGCTTTGAGAAGACTTCTTTCAAAAGTGTGAATTTACAAATAGTGGTGGATGGGGAGGATTTGATAAAACACTAGAAATGAATCAAAAATAGGGATTAATTTGGGATAATTTACTGGCAGTACTGGAAAGTGATATCTGAAGAAAAAAATAAGGGTATTTTCATATCTGCCTCTCTATGATGCTTCCTATTATGCTTTTCAATGACTGTAATAAACATGGATTGATGAGCATTTCTGTGATGGGATATTTTTGGAGGAACTGGAGAATTGAATAAATCACAGCAATAAATTCCTGTTTCTGACGTTGCTCCATGTCAAGATGCTTTAAAGTTTAATTATGCTAGCAATAAACGAGTCTTTGAGAGCTAATTGTGAGGATACACAATGGTGCTTCCCAAATTGGACGTGTTTCTCTGTATTGATATGCTTTGGGTCACTGGCACTAATCAGTCAGTAGTTGTCATGCTTTGTTTTGGTCCCTATTGGCAACAGGCTAACGTAGAGAATATCCTTGATAAATCCTTGGATTTCTTTACTATTTCAGTGCTGGGGCTTCTCGTAAAGGTAAAACACTAAAGACAATCAAAGGGAACTATCCAGATGGTTTCTTAATAACAGTTAAACTCAAAATGAACTTTATTATCATTTGACTCCTAGCCACACATGCACTCTTGGATTTTAAGCAACTTCTACATTGTAACTAAAATAACCTGATGAAAATTAAACTAAAAGGCACCTTAAAAGCTGTTTGTCCATACAATGCCAATTACTCATTGGACAACTTTTTGTTAAGGTTTGTAAACATAAGTAGCTTATTGGTATGGCCAAAATGTGCTAAAAAGTAGAGCATTGAAATCTACTATAATGTGACATTCTTTCATCAATAAAACTAAATGTTAATCATTTTCAACTGAGTCTCATGTACTTAAGAAAACATTTTCCACAAGATATGTTAACTACTGTATAGTTGTCAGTAATAAAGAGTTTCCTGAAAACATTCTTCCATCAGGCAACTTTGCCATCTCTGAAGGTAATGCTATTTATATAGAATGGAAAAATGACATGGTTGATGCACATATAAAAGGTCAAATACAACAACAGTAGTACTTGCTACACGCTTCCTAAAAATGCAGTAATATTTTTAAAAGGTGTTATATTTTGCAGGTGTGTGTGTGTGTGTGTGTGTCCATATATGTATGTAATAATGAGGAAATCACTAAAACAAAATGATCATGTATAAAATGACTATCCATCAAAGCATTCAGAATTCTGGCCTGTATTTTGAAATGTATAATTTTCCTAAATATTTGGGCTTCTGGATTTTTCCTATTAAAATATCATTGTAATAGCTAGCTGACAGGATTGCTACAGCCTAAAATGGAGAAGAACATAAATTTATTGGGAAAATCTTAGCCAGAAACCAATTAGAATTAAGGCAAATGAGAAGCAATTTCACAATCAAAATGCCATCAAGCATCTCCTTAATGTCTCTGTCTTTTTCACAGGTCTTTTAATGTCATACCCACAAAAAACATTATTCAGAGATTTGTATATCATTAAAATAGGTTAAATAATCTATGGTCATTGATATTTAAGCATCTGTGAGCAGTACTAATTTTTCAGAACAATGCATATTATTAAAAATAAAGATATAATATTTATGAAGTTTTATGAAACTGCATTTTATTCAGTCTTTGTGCAAAGTGTATTTAAGTTAGCCAAAGTGGTTGATCATTAAGGAGTCAGAAAATGAAGAGGAAAATATTTAGGGTGAAAATTTAGTGACAGATACAAGAAAAAGAAATAATGATGAGTTTTCTCTTACAATGTCTATACTGCTTCATCTCAACAATAAAAAAATAAGTTAGAAAACTTGTGTTTTTTCTTTTTCTTTCATTTAGGAAAGCTTATGTGTATCTTGAATTATGTAATCAGTTATATCCTTTTTTAAAATCAAAAACACATTGAGAAATTTTTTTAAAACAGGTTGGGGGTGACATTTAAACCAACAAAAATTTTTTGAAGGAACAAAATGGTTAGCTTTATGTTAATATTTTCATAAACTGGTAATGGTTAATTTTTCACAAATAAGCACCTAATTTACATTTAATCAAGCATACACAAGTGTATGTTAAATATATATTAATTACTGTATGTTAAAAATACCGTAATTTTATGGTGTGTAAACATGTGAGTACATTTTAGTTACCATTTAATTACTGATTTCACAGACTATAAATGTATAATTACCTGACTAACAATTCATTACCTTTCTAAGGAAAGTATTTTTCAGGTTAAATATGATGTAAAGTTAATTAGAGGTTATTCTTACAATAATACTAAAAAGTCAGATGTGGTTTGGCCCACCTATTTCACTTCTGAATTAACTCATCCTTTCAGATTAATATAGGTGGAATTTATAATGTGTGTAAAAACTGCTTATGAATGCATAGTTATGTAATTGTGATTTGATTATCTAATCCAATGCAGCAACATGTTCCTGGAAAATAGCATATAATATTTGCTGGGATTTTAAAACAAAAATTTATCTATTTATAAAATTAAGTTAAATAAATAAATTTGATTAAATAGCACACGGAAAACCACTTGTAAAATATAAGTTACCCTAAGTATGTGGCAATGGAAATCATTATATTGCATTTTGCATTATTACTGTTTTTGTCTTTTTATTTTGCCATTTTGCTTAGCATTTTTCTAAATCTGGGCTTTGCTGCATTATTACCCTTTTCCATTTTCTTGTATGTATTCAAATAAACTTCATTAAATTCCATGTGAAATGAAATAGAGTATCATTGCAAGCTGGTCTAAGTCAGTTTGTTCACTTATAATTATTCTGTTCTTTTTGAAAGATATCAGTAACTTCCTGTCGGTGAAGATTACAGAACTTCTACCACACAAATGCTATACTTGGTAGTAAATTATAATAGATGCTAATTCTGGACAAAATTCTGCTACATATACAAATGTTTATTAGCACACAGGCAGGAAACAGTTAATTCCACCTTTAGTGGAGGGCAGTTGAGGTCCTAGCACTGTGACCCCCACATGCTAGGAAAGCACCTTGTGTGTCAGCTTCACAAGAGGCAACTGCAGCAGTGTTCTAGCAAAAGGAGTCAGCCGCCTTCTAATTGAGTCAGCTCCTCTGTTGAGTGGGTCTACATGCGACTGTTTCAGAAACTTAAGCCAAGGTTTCACTCTAAAGGATTGTCTGAGTTTCCCAGAGCTCGTGTAACAAAATACCACAGACTAGTTGGCTTAAACAACTGAAATTTATTTTCTTGCAAGTCTGAAGTCTAGCAGTTCGAAATCAAGGTGTTGGCAAGGCCATGCCTCCTTTGGAGTCTGTAGGGTTCTGGCAGTGGCTTTCCAGCTATGTAACTTTCTCTCTGCCTCCATCACATGCCTAGGGCCATCTTTCTCCCTCTGTCTCCTGCTGACTGTGTCTCAATTTCCGCTCCTTGGAAGGAACCAGTCATTGGATCAGGGCCTACTCTAATCCAGTTTGGCCTCACCTTAACTAATGACATCTTCAAAGATTCTATTTCCAAATAGGATCCATAACAGTGGTGCAAGATTTGGGGCTCAGTAGAGTCATAGCACATACACAGTTTGTGAAAGAATTGGGTTGCCTGAAAAATATTTCTAGTCAATGCACATATCTTAAACACTGCTCGATTCATTTTGATTTCCATTTTAGTAACTATCAAGCCAGCTAGTCTTGATCAAGATAAAAATAGATGAAACATTTTTGTAACAGATTTCTGGATACAGTCTTCTGATTATAGTCTTACCAATGAGGACATGTCAAATATTAATAAATATCCTTAAGTTGTCTATTACTATTAAAAAACACATGAATGTTTGGATCTGAGCATGCTGAAGATTTTGAAACTAAATTATAGACAATAGCAAATACATGATGTAGCCTACCACCATCTAAACTATTATTATGTAAAAATAATCAATTTTAAGTTGAATCAATATTAAGTTGTCCAAGCAGTTTGTAAATATGTAGAATTACATCATCTATATTAAGCCAACAGGGAAAATACTGGAGTGTGTACAAAACATACTTAAAGCACCAAATGTCACTTGTGCCTACATTGACAATAACTTGTGATAAAGGTATTTCCCCCTCAACGATGAAAGATCAAGTATTCATGGCCTCATCTATACAAACATTGTCAAAGGTTCAGAGAGAGTTCGAAAGAAGGCTAAACCACAAACATTTCCAGAAATAAGTTTATTATATTTGGTTGTGTAAAAAAAAATCCATAAGATAATTAGAGAGAAAATTTTGAAAAAAGTTACGAAGTGAGCAATGGAAATCCATATGTAAGTGGTAGTTTGCTTGATATAACCATAAACACATAACAAATTCAAAAAAGGAGAAATTACAATTATTTAGTCTTCACAGAGAAATTATGGTGGGAGTTATAAAAGCACTCAGTCAATTGTAAATTTTAAGAGTTAATAAGGTCTTTGCCTCTTTACTCAGGGGCTGCTGCTTGAAGGAAGTCTGGCTTCTAGCTTGTTTCCTGGTAGTTATGTGTTCACTCTACAATAGAAGGAAATGAAAGTAGATTTATTTTAATGTTTATTCATCTCCCCATAGTGCATTTTGAGTGGCATTTTAAAAAAAGACAAACTTACATTTCCATTATACAAATTTAAAAATTTAAAAGGGCGCATCCTTGCCTTATGCATTGAAGGGTGACCGTAGAGGAACAGTTTCAAGCTATTTGGTTATTACATTCTAAAAAGTTATTGAGGACTTCAAATAATTTTTGTTTTGTGGGTTATACTTACCGATATTTACCATATTAAAATTAAATCAGACAAATTTTTAAAAAATATTTATTTCTTTAAAATAATCTAAAACACATTGCATGTTAACATAATATATTTTCATTAAAAATAACTCTATTTTCCAAGTGAGAAGAATGGCATTGCTTTAAATTTTTCATGTCTCTTTAATGACTGACTTCATAGAAAAAAGCCAAATTCTTATATTAGCTTCTACATTTAATATGTTACTTTTGTTGTTTTGGTTAAAATAGATTTAAAAAAAAAAAAAAAAAGCTGACCTCACTCAGATATGTAGTTGGAAAGCCTTTTCAGATAATTGTGGATATTCTTTTTTTCCATTCCACATCAAAGCTTGACACATAGAATTCTTTTAAAAAGTTATTAGCAATGTGGAATCTGAAACCACACCAATTAGTTTTTATACTCCTTTACATGAAAAGGCACTAATCTATATTGCACTTTGAATAAATCTTTTATCCATGAATGATTTTGGAACATTATTCATTGGTCATCTGGAAAATATTGGTTCACTGACTTTTGTAGATTTTCCAAACGTCAACACAATTCATTACTTAACATAAAATAAAACCATTAATTTTCTCATCAGAAAAAGTTGTTGAGTATTGGAAGCTGTGAAGCTTATGTTGATAGAGATAAATTTTCCAAAGTTCAAATTATTCCTTGAAAACATGAAATTTACCATTGGCAACACATACTGTCAGTTTTTTTCCTTGAAAAATAGTCTCATCTCATTCGTTTTTGAGAAATGTCTACCAAATACCCAAATGTGAATAACTTTAGTCTGTCAGTTGCTCTTTCAAGTAAAAGTGGTGTTCAATAAAAAGAAAAACAGTTCAGCTCGTAGCTCAAACAATTGCATGAGTACTTTTCCTTAAGACAAACATCACACATTGGTATGCAGCTGATGTGCTTTTGCACACTTTCCATTGTCCCATTTTCTAATACAGAATATAAAAAGACATGCATATCAGATTCAGATTTAATGAAATTAATAATTTCTACTGCTTCAATCAAGAGAATTCTGATGTGAAATTGGCTCTTTTCTTTTTTCACAGGGAGTGTGAGGTGGTGAAGAATCCAATGAATCTTAGTACAATTTGGTGTCCCTGACTCAACTTGTGCTATGGCTTCATCAGAGTAAATGTACACACAGTGAAAAAGGATAGTAATGGCTTAGCTTTATTATACAAATAGTTTTACTCTTATGGACCCTTCAAAAGTTTCTTGGGAACCTCTCAGGGGTCCCAAACCATGCTTTGAGAGCCATAGCTGTAGAGCAACAACAGGATAATATACACATATGTTTTTGAATCTGCTTTAAACAATTACTCCAACTGCTAGGGTTTTATCCCTGATATTTTAACCATCTCGGTGGCAATAGGCTGGTGAGTTGAAGGATAAGGAACAATATTAATTATTTTTCTTCTAAAATCTAACAGTGGGTTTGGAAAGAACAACTTTCCCTCATCCCCTTCCCTACCACCCAGCAAGCCCATTCAGTCACCCATTTTGATGCACTTGTAATTTTGTTTACAGATGGGTTTTTACAAATTTTGTTTACAAATTGTCTTAAATACCATAGTCCACAAGATTCTCTCATAGTCCAAATCTAAAAATATATGCCTCTGGGATTATTATATTATCTACTTCAAAGAATTGTGACAATTTAATGAAATGATATATGTAAAGAATTTAAACAGTGACTAAAACATATCAAGTAAACTCTCCTCACCCTCCTCATTGTCTTCTTTCTTTCTCTTTTGTTTCCCCAGAACTTTGCAAATTGACTCATGCAAATCAGATTGTAGGGGTGCAGTAAATGTCTGTCCAATAGGCAACTTAGTACAGTTTGGGTCTCAATTTTTCTACTTCATTCTCTCACATCCTCTTTGTTGTACAAATGTGGAAGTGGAGACTTCTTGGACTTTGTCAACATGAGTTTTTTTCCCCTTATTTTTTGCTATTGTAATACTGACCCATTATATTCTATAGTTCATGAACTGGAACTTTATTTTTGGTGCCAGTTATACTTAGGCATCATTAGACAGAAATAGAACAAAGAGTCATAAATAGGTTTACAGAAATAAGCTGAAAAACAAAATAATCATTTCTTTACAAGATGCCACATGTTTGGGGAATTCTGCCAAGCATTTTAGTTATCCTCAGTTATTGGATACTGTATGTGCTTTCTATGACCTTATGTTTAAATGGTTTTTTATGAAAGCTACTCTGACATTTTTCAATACTTCAGAAGAGTAATGGAATCAGGAGTGTTAACTTTGCACTTAAATGGTGAGGTATTTTAAATGTGTGCTTGTGTCTGTGAATATATGAATTCTTATAATGCATGAACATTTGTGATGCCAGTTGAAAACTAAATTAGCTCATTGACTTACTGTTAATGCTCAGACTAATTTATTCTCTTCAGGCCTCTTATAATTGTCAGTGCATCATGTCTCAAAGAATGAAAGCAAGTTGGCGAATGAATAGTATATATGAGCTTTTCATGAACAACTGCTTTAGGAAGAGTGAAGAAACTTGACAGTATTCTAATGAAGAAGAGGTATTTTAGAGCAGTGCTAAGTGTATATTTTCAGAAAAGATGTAAAACTAAGATTAAAAAATAGTTTCATTTGATTACTGTGATACCAATGTATATTTCCGATGGTGTGATCTGAATTTATATTTCAATATAGATGTGTGTTTCTTGTAACAAACTATATATTTGGCCAGTTTCAGTTTAGTTTCATATTATCTGTAGATTGGACTCCAAAATTCCAAGGAAAAGGAATATTCAAAGGCAACAGATTTGTAGAGAATAGTACAAACATCACATTAACATCACAGGCTTCACTTCTACGACAGATAGGTCATGGAGATAAAAGAGCATCTCACAAGAAAAACAAGAAAAATTACACTACTCAGTGATGTAGTATAAAGTGTACTTTGGAATCAGATGACCCATATTTGAAATTTTGGCTCTGCTGGATGTTGGATATGTCTCTGGCAAGTTACCCTCTAAGAGTGACTGAGAAGATTAAATAACAGAGAATAATGCATCTGGCACTTAGTAAATTTTCAGTAACAGCTATCTACTTTCTACTCCCTCCCAATCTTCATACATTCTGAGTATCTACTCAACTTGTCCTTTTTTTCTCAGAAAATGTCCTTTTCCTTTGACAACTCACAAAATCCTTTTTAATTGCCATTTTTGAATATGTAGTACTTTACTTAACAAATCCTCTATCATTGGATAACTAGGATGTTTACAATTTCCAAATGTTTTGCTCAATGTTATATAATAAACATCCTTTGCTAGATATATCTTCACATTTGCACTTTGATCTCATTAGGGTAAATTCTTAGAAATAGAACTTGGTTGGCCATTGAATCATGCAATTTACACCTTGATTCATATGGCAGAAGTGCTTTCCAAAACTTAAACCATTTGTATTCCTTTCAAATTGTGCATCAATGGGCTCATTTCCTTCAATAATTCTGGGCACTGAATTTTCTGGAATATTTAAAGATTTACTAATCTGGCAAGGAATTTTTAAAATCTGCTTTCTTTTTATTCCTTGATTATTGGTAAGGTTGAATATTTTTTATATGACATTAATTTTCTTTTTGGTTCAGTCAGTTGTTCATATCATTTTCCCATTTTTATGTTGGGTATTCATTCTTTTTTTTTTAATTAGTTTGTAAGAATTTTTTGCTTATAGAGATGTAGTGCTTTATCAGTCATATTTATTTTAAATATTATTTATTTTATGCATTAATTTAAATATTTAAAAAATTTTGGGCCTTTAAACCTTGATTATGCCTGTTTTTGATAAAAGAACATTTGTACATTTTTATTTTATATAGTGAAAACTGTAATATTTTTATAATTTTTCTATGCCTCCTAATATTTTTATTATGCATTTAGTCATTAAAACTTCCATCCATTAGGAATTATTTTGGTATAATAAGGAAGATAAGAAAACTCTTTGATATCTTCCAGGTGTTCAACATTTCTAACACCATTTTTTGGTCAATTCAATTTTTTATCCTCAAAATAGGAATGATTTTTGAGAGATCTTGAATCTAATATACTTTTTGGAATTTCCATTTAGAGTCCTTACAAACATTCCCTTCGCATATTGCTGTATCAAAAAAGTAAGAACTTTTTCGACATTTACCCCACAGAGTTTATTCGTTCTTTTTTCCTGCATATATACTGAGCACTTGCCATAATTGAGATACTGTGTTGGGTACTATGGCTGAAAAGAAGACAAAGAAGAATAGAGAGATAAATATAATTTGATCCCTATTCTCTAATGCAAAGCTCCACTGGGTAGATACCAAGTACAGAATCATAAGCAATTCAAGGGAAATAAAAAAAGTGCTACTTGGATACAGAGTTGATGAAGATTGTATTTTATTGATGGAATCAGGGAATGATTCATAAAGAAGAGGACATTTGATGTGAACCCTAAACTCCCAGTAGAAAGATGACAATTGAGATAAGAGAAGAAATTCTAGATGGAGGAAATAGTGTAAAACACTGAGAAATAAGAAAAGTGCCAGATAAGTTCTTATAAAGGAAATACAATCTCATTGGATCCTAGACACAGAGGGATTAGGCCAGGACAGAGCCTTTGGGACCTTATTAGGAATGCCAGATTGAGTTCAAGTTTAATTAATTAGCAAATGGAAAATCATGAAAGGTTTTTGACAAGAATGTTAATATGATCAGATTGATAATTAGGACCAATGTCAATTACGCTGCAGTTTGCAAGTCCTGTATAAACTAGCAATCCCATCATAAAGAGGCATCTATTCTTGACATATGTAGTTTTGAATGCCTTCTGACATATCTACCCTTCTTTTCCTTTGTAAACAGAAAACATATCTGATTCTAAGTCCAAGCAGAGGAGAAGAAAACTCATCAGTTAAAGTTAAATAAGAAGGATTTACCAATGTGCTTTAAAATTTGGTCAATTGACCTGTCATGGGTCAGATACATGGGCTCTTCATATTAGAGCAGACAATTCAAAAATAATAAGATAAAATATCTAAACTTAGTTTTTAAGTTAAAAAAAAATAAGGGCTTTATATCAGTGAGGAGTTGTCAATTATAATGGTTATCTTTACCCTGTGGTGCCAGTCAATTGTGCACATCATAATTCACATTATGGCTGATGACAAAACAAACTAAAATAAATTTTATATCAAGGAGTTTTAGTACAGAAGTTATTGAGTTTTATTGTGGGAAATTGACCCAGGACAGAATTTTGAAAAACATTAGGGGCTAAGTGTATGAAGAAAGTATAGTTGAGGAGAGCATACTGTGGTCAAAGGGGCATGAGACCTGGCCTCTGCAATAACATTTGAATCTAAGGAAATGTTTCCACAGCTCTCCTTTCTCAAGGGCTGGAATAAGTTAGTGAATGAATTAACAGGAGAGATGCTTGTGGTTTTGTGTAGAAAAGTGTCTCACTGTGTGTCGGTGTGAAAAGAAAAGGACTGCACACAATTACTGAATATACTTTTATTATTATTACTATTATTATTATTATTATTAATCAAACTGTTCTTTGAAACATGCGTCATTTTATGTGTTTTACCAACACATGGTAAATTCCTAATTGCACAGTCAATGTAGTGGACTTTTAACATACATAATGTCAGATAGTGATAAACAGGTTGCTTCTATCTTCTCAGGAGAGGATTGGTTCATCATGCGCTGCTCACTCACACCCACAATAGAGTTTTACGTTCTTATCTAGGAATTGATAATATCCCTAACCTCCGATTTTGCCTTCACCTATACTTGAATTCTGAAACTAAACTAAACTTAAATATTTATTAAGTGGAAAGACTGCCACTGAAGATTAACTTAAATTTGAATAGGATTCAAGCTAGAGAAAGGTTGTAGAATAAGAAAAAACTGAAAAATCAGAAAGTGCTAGGAATGGTCTTTAAAAAAGAGAAGTAGTAGGAGAAGAACCTAGATTAGGGCCTAGACAAAGAGGGATGGGCACAGAGCCTTGAGGAAAGTTACTTCTAAAAGGCAATACTATCCTTCAATTTGAAGACACAGGACGGTAAAGTACAAAATGTAAATAACTGAAGACCCTGTTTTAATCAGTTATCCTTTAATTCATAGTCCAGTAGAAATACATAAACATAGTGCTTGTTTTGTTTTCTCCTTCATGGAACACTAAGAGAGCTTTGGAATCAAGGAACCTGTGTCTAACTACTAGAAAACTTTTTTCATATCGCTTGATGCCTGATTAATTAGGCATTTTGTAATTTGGAATTTTAAAATTCAGTAAAGTAACTTTCTGGAGGACTGAGTAAGCAAAAATATTTGAACATTTTTTGTATCTCTCATGATTATTTCATGATTTCTATTCTAAGGAAGATATTCCCAATAGTTTTGATCCACACACACCAAACCCATTAGGTTTTACCAGGCTTCCAAGCAGAATTTAGAAATATTTGTGAATAACCCACGATAAGTCATTGTTTTGAAAGCATTAAACTTATATATTCATGTTGAATATAAGGCCTTAAATATATCTGGATATAACATGAACCCCCATCCATGATTCTTTACTTGTTTTTCTTCATAACAATATTCATTCCTTTATGTAGACATCATGTCTCTTATAGAAAGTGGATCTATTTTTTTGCTTATGCTCCCACTTAACAGCAGTCATTAATTTACTGATACCCTGTCTATCAGGCCCACATCATCTTGATTAGAGCTGTTATCCTAATCAAAAGGCTGATAATTAAGACTATCCATCTGTAGAGTTCTAAGTGTTAAGATGAGTTGAAGATCCTAATTAAGATTATTTAGGTGTTACTTAAATGCCATCATTTGATTCAGCTAATCATACCAGCAGGTACATTAGATTTGCATTAATGTTCTGCTGAAGCCAGCAGCTATTTAGGCAGATCAAAAATGTAGATTATAGACACGATTTCAAACATCTTTATTTGAAAGTGATATTGAGACAATACATTAGGATAAGCAGGATGTTAGAACAGCTAGGTTATTTCAATGTTTCTTAATTTACTTTATGGTAATAAGTGGAGTATTTAAAATAAACAGCCTATTTATTGAATTTGCTGTGTATATTTCATCATCTTGTACCCTCTCTCTCACGCATGCATGCACGGGCCAATAACAATGCAGTTTTACTCACATTTCCTGTTTTGTCACATACACATACAGTAACATGGTAAAAGTCCCTGCAAAATAAGTTTTCTAAGGTAGAAAAAAGCTGATAACAGTAAAGGACTTTTTATCCAAATAATTATTTGGTGCTACATTGGTAATAAATAAGGAAATGTATACTTATTTTACTTTTGAGAGTCACATTAAAACACAATCATACTGTAGCATAAATAAGCAAGAAAATGTTACAAGGTATAATTAATTAATTTGTTTTCCATTACTTTATCCTTGGTTAATAAAGAATATGAAATATATTAGTCTGTTTGAAGTTATATAGGGATAATGGAATAAAACATTTTAATATTACCTTTGCCTGGTATTGCTTTCAAGTTATTTTTCTACATTTTGATGAAAAATAATGCTATCCCCTCTTCAGAAGAAAGCATTGCATTTATTTGCAAGAATAATTCTTATAAAGTGTATTGCGGCATTTAGAGTTTCCTTTAGTTCTGGTGTGAACAGAAAAATATTTTGAGATGTCTGTCCACATATAACCTCTGAATTTGTATTAAGAAATGCGTGTAGAGGTGTGGCAAGGAGAGCATGTAAAAAGTAATGCATGGGAAGCAAACCAGTTTATTAAGCTCATGCTATATGCTCCACGAACTACATATTAAACACAGTTTGTAACATATATTTTGGCTATTATACCTTTTTGTTACAGGGATATACATGTGTGAATGTCTGTTAAATGTATATTATTTCTATCTCTAATCAATTTTCAAGTCCATTTGTGTCTAAATATTTTAATGTATCATTTTCCCTACAGAATATTGGATTTTTTAAAGGAAATGTGATTTCTAGAAATCATCATCCATTCTTTATGATTTACATAATGTACTTATATTAGTAGTTACAGTATAATGTACATTATAGTTCATTTTATCATAGGTATCTGGTCTTCAAAAGCACTGGTGCATATATTTTAAATCATAATTTAAAAATATATCTGGCTCTATTTTCCATAATTTCCATAAAGAATCTTTAAAACATTTATGGCTATCATGAGTGTCATCCTCTTCTCTAAACACACCTTAATAAAACAATTATAATTAGCCAAATCATCCAACGTAATTTTCTTCTGCCCTCAGCTGAAAAAGGTGTTAGGTAGTAAACTTAGAGATAGTGCTTAAGACCCCAGAAGAACAAAAAGGAAAACTGAGCATTGAGGTAAACTTGGCATTTGATTTGGCACTGAGTAATTTAGCGTTGACTATATTTAGACTTATTAAGACATCAAGGCCACTAATGACAGCTTTCAGTAATCTCATAGTATCTTGCTGAAAAATGACAGATAATTCCTTACATATTGCTCCCTCATTATGTTACAGATTTATATTTTGCTTTATTGGGTTTTTCTAAAATTGATTTGCTTCTATTAAAAAGAATATACCTTTATTTGAAGTATAATTTACATTGCATATTGGGCGATAATTACTTTAACATACCACTTACCCTTCTTGCTTGATGTTAATTTCAATCATTTCATTGAATGCTATTTTTTTTAGTAACTTGACGAGTATTAGAAAAGGTGAATAGAAATGAACAGAAGTTCTAAATTTAGATTCATGTATAAAATATTGCAAAAATACTAACCCCTACCTGGGAGGAAGGGGTTGGAGCTGTATGTACCCCAGAAAGACATGCTCTTTAAGTTAATCCATTCCTATAGATGTGGACCCATTGTAAGTAGGCCCTTTCGATGAGGATAGTTCAGTGAAGGTGTGACCCACCTCCTTCTGGATGGATACTAATCCTATTACTGGAGTCTTTTATAAATGGAAGCGAGACAAAGAAAGAAATCCATGGAAGCAAGAAGGTGAAAGCAATGAAACCCAGAAGAGAAGGGAGAGACCACCAGACACGGCCATGTGCTTTGCCGTGTGCCAGAGGAACCAAGAATTGCCAGCAGCTGGTCTTCGGGGAGAAAGCTTCACCTGGATGATGCCTTGATTTGGACATTTTCTTGGCCTCAAAACTGTGAGCTAATAATTTCCCATTGTTTCATATTTTCTGGAGCAGCCTAGGAAACTAAAACACAAAGTGACCATTTTATACTGGGCACCTACAATGTACCAGGCACTTAACACGTATCAGTTTTACTCTTCACAGCAGCTCTATACACAGATATGATTGCCCTCACTTGGCACCATTGATTTGTTTAAGATCCCCCACTTAACTCTTGGTGTTTCTGAACACAGTGTCTCATCTATAAAGTGGGAATAATGACCTGCTTTGTAGGATTGTTTTAAGACTTGAAATTCTAGATTTCACACTTTTTTTCTCAAAATTGCATCCAGCAATCTTCCCCACCTTCATAAATGACAACCTTTTCTTCCATTTCCTTGAGGTAAAACCCTTAGAGTTATTTTTAATGGTTCTCTTTTTATGACAACCCATATGGTGGATTGAATTGTGTATACTGGTTTAGGCATGTTCTTGATCTTTGGTTCACTTTCTGGTGGGTGTAGGCCCATTGTGAATAGGATCTCTTGAGATGTTTTTAAAATGAAGGTGTGGCTTGACTGAATCAGATTGGACTTCAATCTGGATTACTGGAGTCCTTTATAAGCAGAATGAAATTTAGGTATGTAGAGAGAAATCCACAGGAAGAAGCTGGAAATGAACAGAAACTGGAGGAGGAAGGAGAAGATGCTGCTATGTGTGCTGCTATGTGACAGAAAAGCCAAAGACCAAGGATTGCCAGCATCCCTCCTCAGATTTCCTCAGTCTTTGAAGAGAAAGCATGGATTATGGACTTCTCCTAGGCTCAAAACTGTGAGCCAATAATTTCTCCTTGTTTAAGTCAGCCCCTTTTGTGTATTTGTGATCCATGACCATTAATACACCAGCAAATCTTCTTAGCTCTACTTTCATTAGACTTGCAGACTCTTGCCACTCACCACCAGTACTGCTATGGCATTGGTTCAAGACCATGCTTTTCTTGCCAAGTGGATTACAAGAGTCTTCTAACTGGGTCCTTGCTTCTGCTCTTGCCACCACAGGCATTTCACAGTCAATTTTCCATGCAGTGGCCAGAGTGATCTGTAAAATCACCAATCAGTTCTTGCATTCCTGTGCTCATACCCTCCCATGGATCAGTAAATATTTTCCTACCTGTATTTTTCCAGCACTCTCTACTCCAACACCTGTGGCTCTTTTCTTGGGGACTTTCTCTGACTGTGGGAAGTATGCTGGGCCTTATGAGGGTAAAATGAAGGCACAGAAGAGTTAATACCCTAGGAACAGCCCAAACCATTGACAGAAGGAAGTGGCAGATAAACATCCCAGCCTCCTCAATGCTCAGATGGGTCACTCTGAGTAAGATATGTGATCTGCCATATCCCAAATTTCCCTAGAAGGATGTAATTCCAGTTTCTGTGAGCAGTAATTTACTCATGTGTGCTCTCTATATATGCTCCCTTCCTTTCCCTATCTTTCTTTCTCACTTCCTAGAATTTCCTCCCAAATAAAGTACTTGAACTCAACTTTTTTTCTCAGGGATGGCTTCTGGGTGAATGCAAGCCACCCACTGCCAACAGAAAATGTTCTACAAGATGTCTTCCCCATGCTCCTTCCTACTACATTTCCCTCATACCCCTCCATCTTTTCCTACAACACACCTGGCATTTTCCACTACAGAGCATTGGTGCTTGCTGTACTTTCTGCTGTGATGTTTTTGCTCAGATGTCCTCATGCCTTGCTCCCCAACTTTTCTCAGTTTCTCTCTCACTTGTTTCCTTTTAAGATAGTCCTCCCCTGTTCCCATCCCCTTCCCCCACACCTCCTCGCAAATAGTCATCCTCTCATTTACGCTATTATGTTTTCCTTCATAGCCCTTAAAACCACATGGTAGGGGAGAGGGAAGAAGATGGCAGCATAGAGAGGAGTGGAAGCTAGTCAGTCCCCCTGGAACAACTAATAAACAACCGGAAACAACTAGCAAATAATCTGGAAAAACTACAGGGAGAAAAACATGTGTCCACTCATCATACACCAACTGGAATTGGGAGGAATGCCTGAGATTGCAGCATAAAATCTGCAAGTAAAAACTGCAGATCCAAGCCAGGAGACCCCTCCTCCCATGGCCCAAACTGCAATGCCTCATGGTGTTAGAAAGCAGCACTCTCCAAGCAAGCAAATATAGCTCAGCTAAGCTCCAGCTGGGGTTTTAATTAACAAGTGTGGACTGCTTGCAATAAGCTACAAATCCCCAACAAGCAGACAGAGGCTTTTGGTGATGACTGACCTTGGAGAGCTGGAGGACCTCTCTCAGAGGGAGGAGAAGCACAGAAGACTGGGTGCTTTCTCTGGCCGATGGGTGAAAGTGAGAGTGTCCACAGATTGACCCTGAAGGGAGGCTTTCTGTCCATTTTTCAGTTCAGTGGAGAAAACATCAGCCATTTTCAATTTCCAGTGCTCAGACCCAGACAAAGGCAGAGATAGTAGAGTCAGAGATTATTCAAATGCTAATGACCTCCCCCTAGAGGGTGTATTTTCCCTAAGAGGAAAGAGGTGGTGCCAAGCTTTACTACCTGCCTTCCATTCAGAACCAGATCCCAGAGCCTGGGGGAAAACAGCCATGGGCCACACCTCCTTACACCAGTCTGGAGTGACAGACAGGTGCCACCTGCTAAGAAGAAAAGCACAGTGATATGAGGTCTCACAAGGGGTATGAATCTAAGACACTATCAGGGAGATGTGATACTATTGCCTTCTCCTAAGATCTGACCCCATTACAGTCTGGGAAAACCTGACTGGGGTAAACAAGGAAACCAGATGCCTAGACAACAGAAAACTACAACCTACGCTAAGAAAAATGAAGTTATGGCCCAATCAAAGGAACAAACTTACACTTCAAATGAGATACATTTAAACAACTAATACTAAATCAATTCAAAAAGTTTAGGGAAGGTATGGCAAAAGAGATGAAGTATATAATGAAAGCACTAGGCGAACATAAAGTAGAAATCAAAAGTTCAAAAAACCAACTGGCAGAATCTATGGAAAGGAAAGGCACAACACAAGAAATGAAAGACACAATGGAGATATTTCAAGAGGCAGAAGAAAATTTTCAGGAACTGGAGAACAAGGCACCTGAAAGCCTACACATAAAAGAACAGTTAGAGAAATGAATGGAAAAATATGAGCAATGTTTGCAGGAACTGAATGACAAAATAGAATGCAGGAATGTATGTGTCATGGGTGTCCCAGAAGGAAAAGAGAAGGGAAAGGGGGCAGAAGCAATAATAGAGGAAATAAGCAATGAAAACGTCCCATCTCTTATGAAAGACATAAAATTACAGCTCCAAGAAGCACAGTGTACCCCAAACAGAATAGATCTGAATAGGCCTATGCCAAGATACTTAATAATCAGATTATCAAATGTAAAGGATAAAGAGAGAATCCTGAAAGCAGCAAGAGAATAGTGATCCACCACATACAAAGGAAGCTTGATAAGACTATGTGCAGATTTCTCAATAGAAACCATGGAGGCAAGAAGGAAGTGGGGTGATATATTTAACACAATGAAAGAGAAAAACCACCAACCAAGAATCCTATATCTGGTAAAGCTGTCCTTCAAATATGAGGGAGAGCTTAAACTATTCTCTGACAAACAGACAATGACAAAGTTTGTGAACAAGATACCTGCTCTACAGGAAACACTAAAAGGAGCACTACAGACAGAAAGGAAAAGACAGGAGTGAGAGGTTTGGAACACAATTTTGGGATACAGTAGCACAGTGATGTAAGTACACTGAACAAAGATGACTGTGAGTACGGTTGAGAGAGGAAGTTTAGGAGCATGTAGGACGCAGAAGGAAAGAGGAAAGATAAAGATTGGGACTGTATAACTCAGTGAAACCTAGGGTGCTCAACAATTGTGATAAAATTACAAATATGTTTTTACATGAGGGAGACCAAATAAATGTCAACATTGCAAGGACATTAAAATGGGGTGGGATTGGGGAAAAATACAATCAATGCAAACTAGAGACTATAGTTAACAGAAACAGTGTATTATGCTTCCTTTAATATAAGATAGGCAATATACCAAAGCTAAATGCATATGGGGGTCATAGGTGAAGGGTGTGGGAATCTTGGCATTGGTGATATTGTCTGACTCTTTATTCTACTTTTGGTTAATGGTATCTTTCCTTTTGTTGCCTCCTAGCTGTCATGTTTTGTTTTTTGTGTTTGTTTTGTTTTGTTTCTTTCTTTCTTTCTTTCTTTCTTTTTTTCTTTTTCTCTTGTCTCTCTAACTTGTTTGACTCTTCCTCCTCCTGGAAGAAATGGAGATTTCCTTATATAGATAGTGGTGATGGTGGTGAATGCGTAAATATGTGACTATACAGGGGACCATCAATTGTTTGCTTAGGATGGAATTATGGAATTATGACAGACACATAAGGACAAATATTGCAGGGTCTAACTGATATGAACTAATTATAATATTTAAACTCATGGACATGAAATGTAAGTTATCAGAATATAGAACAAGGCTAAAGAATGGGGAGTTATTGCTTATTATGAGCAGAATGTTCAACTAGGGTGACCTTAAAGGTTTGGAAATGGACCCAGGTGATGGTAGCATGTTGTGAGAATAACTAGCAGTGCTGAATGGTGTGTGAATGTGGTGGAAAGAGGAAGCTCAGAGTCACATATATCACCAGAAGGAAAGTTGGAGGTTAAAAGACGGGAATGTATAAAACAGTAAATCTTGTGGTGGACAATGTCTGTGATTAACTGTTCAAATATTAGAAATCTCTCTCATGAACTAGAACAAATGTATCACACTATAACTAGAAGTTAACAATAAAAGGGCACATAGGAAAAAAATATACCTGGTGCAAACTATATACTACAGTTGGTAGTATTTTAACATTCTTTCATCAACGGTAACAAATGTACTATACCAATATTATGAATCAGTAATGGAGAGGGGGTGGTTAGGGGTATGGGAGGATTTGAGTTTCCTTTTTTTGTGTGCCTTTATTTCTTTTCTGGAGTAATGAAAATGTTCTAAAAATTGAAAAATATTAATTGCAGTGATGGATGCACAGCTGTATGATGGTACCATGGGCAATTGATTGTACACTTTGGATATTTGGATAATTTTATGGTATGTGAACAATCTCAATAAAAAAAAAACACATGATATTTTAACTATTTGATTTTTTTCTGTGTTTATTTGTGTATTACCACTAAATAGGAATCTTATGATAACAAGAACTTAGTCTGTGTTGAGGGATGAATCATGCACTTCACAAAAGACTTGATTCCAGTCTTAATCCATGAAAATAGGACTTCTGAAAATGTTGTTGTTGGTTATGGTGTACACTCATTTGTGAATAGGCTCTTTGATGATCCTATTTAGGTATGAACAAACTGAATTAGGATAGACCTTAGTCTGTATCACTAAAGCCCTTACAAGGAGATGAAATTCTAACATAGTCAGAGAAGCCAGAAGCCAGTGAAAATCAGAAAAGCAGATGCAAGAGGAGGACTGCCATCACCAGAACTCTAATGACTCCAGGAAAAAGCAGGGCCTTGCTGATGTCTTGAGTTTGAACTTTGAGCCTTCAAAGCCGTGAGGCAAACTGATTGTTAAGCCAATCAGTATGTGGTTCATCATAGTGATTCCGGCAAACTAAGACTTTATTTATTTTCTATGCTGGATCCTCAATGACTAGAATCATCATGAGAATACACAAAATAATTACTCAATATTTATCAAAAAATGTTTATAGGAGTGTGAATTTGCATAAACTATTTAACTTGTTAAGTCATTTTTCCCTCTTATTTGTAAAATGGTGATAACAAGTGCCTATTACCTGTTTGGTGCCCAATAAATCATGCCTATTTTTATGGTCAATATTTTATGTTATTTTTATTCATGAATCTAATATCTCATCAGGTTGTTATGGATACAGCCGAAGTAGTATAAATATGTTTTATTGCAAGAAATATAACCAATATTGGTGCCATTATGAAAGAATATCTGAAAATAAAATATATCTAAGCACATGCTTACCACACCATAGCCATGATACTGAAAGATGTTACCAATAGGCAATACAACATGTAGTATAATGACACAGTGTTCAATTCTGGAAATGTTAAGAGTGACTACATTTGTGAATGGAGAGAAAAACTTCTGGACATTTAGTTTGGGGTATTGTATTATCCTAGGAAAGAGACCATATGTTTTAAAAGACGATTAGAAGAATTAATCCGAACAGAGACAGATAAGAATAATCTTTCTTAAATTTTTGTCTCATTTGTTTTGTCTTTTAACATAAAACAAAGTACAAAGAAATAGCCAGAGAGCTAATGGAACAACTTTAAAAGAGACCTTGAGAGTAAAGAGTGGTTTTAATGCAACTTGTGAGAGAATATCTCAGAGAAGGAATCATAAGGTCAAATCTTTATTGAGCAAAACAATTCTTCACTGCTTAGACTTGGGTTAACTGGGAAGAAATAGTTCTTTACAATGTACTTGTAATATGACAGCTGTATAAAAAGGGAACAGAGCTTAGATACAACAATTCAAGTCATATTATATTTTGTTTCTCATGATCATTGAATATCAAAGTAACAAAACCTAACAACTGAAAGTCAGATTAATAGAAATACTTTTAAAAGATAGTAATTTTTTTTAAATGAGGGATGACTGTGGGTGGTGGACATATCCTTATTTGTGGTTACCTCAAAACTTTTGAAAAACTTTACTGCACACACACACACTTGCACACACACAGAGCAATGAATTTTAATGACCTGAACATAGCAGCTAGATCCAGAAACAGAGTATTAATCACATCCCAGAAACCACCCTTAGACATACTCACAAGAAACAGATACGTAATTAAGCAACTTAAAGAAATAGGCAGTTTGTGGGTGGCCATTTTGTGGGAATAGGAAGTAACAGAAGCAGACAATTTGGGTGTCAGTGGCTGGACATTTCCCCCATCAGTCCAGTTCTGCAGCGAAAGCCTGGAATCATTTCTGCAAGTTCACATTGTTGCCAGGTTCTACACTCATTCTAATGATTCTGTGAGCTTTCTAATGTCCCTTAATAAATCCCCTCCAACTTAAACTAGCTCCAATGGATTCTGTTTTCTACAGTGAAGGACCCTGAATGAAACAAAAGGTTAATTCTTTCTATGGAACTGAAAAGTCAAAATTTATTGAATGAGATTCCCAAAGGATTATGAATGAAAAGAGAACGCTCAAGTATAATTTCACAGTGGAAAACTGATAGACCATAGAGATATTTTCAAAAGATGTATGGAGCTATGAGAAGCACCCAAGTAAGGTTAATTTTGAAGCTCGACCTTTAGGAAGGAAGGATGTTTGCAGATAATCATGAGCATACAAATTCTGAGAGTGGGAAACGTGAAGCAATCATGGAACTGCATCGGTTACTTCTTGTTCAGTGACACTAAAGATGAAAACCAAATTTCAACTGATCAAGGAGCCTTGCTTTATCATAAAATGAAGGGTCCTTCCCCTACCTTGAAAGTGGGACAGTAAGGCAGAGTACAAAGGGACAGGTATTAAACATAAAAACTGAGGGCTTTAGGAATAGGTTTTCCATAGTTGGTATATGGACACCTACAACCAAGATCCCAGAACACATTACTTTTTCAGTTTTGTAAGTCTCTTTGTTTAAGGAGTAAAAGAAAAAAAATAAAATCTCAATAAATTATCTTGGCAATTTGATGTTGACATATTGTTTTTAAAACATGCCTCTGTGTGACCCTTACTTTGTAATATATTATTTCAACAAATAGATGTTTTTTAAGTAGTTTGACGTGTCATTTAGTGTGGTCCAGACTGTACGGCATTTATATTGTTTCAGACATGTTGGTAGCATCCAATTGTATAAAACTGGTGTCATCTAAGTCTAAAGTGATATATTAGAATTAAATAAAAAAATAAGAATATAAACATAAATTGTGAAAACTTAAGTTATTAGATTGACATAAAATGAAATTGGAAAATTAAATGTAAGACTAATATTTTGTGTTTTTTTTTTTACTTAGTAACAGCTGTCATCTAAATTCATTGATGTAGATACAGATATGTGAATAATTTTTATTAAAATCAGCATTCTTACAATTGCAAAGGTTTTTTGTATGGTTTAAGTTGTTTGCTTAGTATAAGAACATTTGCTTTAGAAAGCACATTTTAGATTTTATTCGCACTGGCTAAAATATACAAGCCAAGGTCTTCTGGACTTGATCTTAGGAACTCATCTTTCTGTAATATTTCTTTATATTTTGTCTAAGTGTTTACTTTTCTAATTACCTCCTAAGTTACCTCATGCTGTCCTCAATAGTTATTTTAGCAGAGTGGTATTTGCCCATGGAATTTAAATATTTGTAAGAGTACTTGCCCCTATTCTTTATTCATCAATTAGCAAAGTCAAACACCATTTAATCTCAGTCTCTACAACCAGCATGGAAGGAATGCTAGTCAATTTTTCTTTTTTGTGTTTGTTTTCTGGACAGCATCCATTTTTAATGCAAAGGTCACCATTTAATCCTTCATTCAGCATTCATTAAATAACTATATGACAGGCACTCATATGTGATGGGTACAAAATTTGGTCTGTGAATGTAACGCGTTTTACCCTAATGGGCAGAAACAGATGTGAGCAAATGATTGCAAGGCAATGGGATATGGTTTGATGTGCACACGAGGATGAAGGAGTAGGTTCTCACTGAGAGAGCTCGGAATGTCAGGTAAGGATTAAGTATGATAGAGAATAAAAGTCCCTGTGACTATTGCAGAAAGAAATTGAATACTTAGTTATTTCCTTTGTTTTAACAGACTGATTGAGGTATACCTGGCATACAGTGAACTGCACATATTTAAAATGCACTGTTTGATAAGCAGTGGCATATGTCTTAAAATTAGTTACCCCGAAAAATGTCCTCACACCTTTTTTTTGTAATCCCACCTTCTGGTCTCTCCCTGGACACTTGTCCTTCCTACCCCAACCCCAGGAGCACATTAATCTGCTTTCTGTCACTATGGAGTAGCTTGCAAATTCTAATATTTTATATAAATGGAATTATACAACATGTACTCTTTTTTTTGGGGGGGTTGTCTTTCTTCTTTCATTCGATATTATTGTTTTGTGATCCATTCATGCTGTAACATGTGTCAATAGTTTATTGTATACATAATGTGTTAATTCTTACACCCATGAAGGACATTTGTGTTGTTTCTGGTTTTTGACTATTTCAAATAAAAATGCTGTGAAAAATTTTATTCAGAGGTGTATTTCCTGTGCATAAAACTTGTTTGAATGTAAGCTTTTATTTCATTGATTTCTCTCTGGTAAATATCAAGGAACTGGATGACTGGATCTTACGGTAGTTGAAATTTTTAAGAAACTAACAAACGCTATTCCAAAGTGTTTGTGTGATGTTTCATCCCCACCAGCAGTGAATGAGGGTCCCAGTTCCTCTGTGTCTCTTCCAACAGTTGGTATGATTATTCTTTGAAATGTTAGACATTCTAAAAAGTGTGTGGTGGTATCACATGGTGGTTTTAAGTTGCAGTTTTTAATAACTAATGATGACTGGAATATTTCGTATGGTTATTTGCCATCCATATATCCATATATCTGTCTTATGCATGAAGAATCTTTTCAAATCCTTTGCCAAATTTAATTTGGCTGCTTATTTCTTTTCTAGGTTCTGATCATTCTTTATATATCAAGCCATTTATCAGCTATATGATCTATAATTATTCTCCTGATATGTGACTTGCCCCTACATCCTCTTAATAGCCTCATCAGAAGATCAGAAATTTTTAATTTTAAGGAAGTCCAATTTATCAATTTGCATTTTTATGGATTACACTTTTGGTACTGTATCTGAGAAATTGTTGCCTAACCCAAGGTCACAAAGGTTTTTTCTCCTATGTTTTCTTCTGGAAGATTTATAGTTTTAGGCTTTACATTTAGGGCTATAATTAATTTTGACTTAATTTTGATGTAAAGTACAAGTATGCACTGAACTTAATATTTTTGCTAATGGGTATCCAAACATTCAAGCACCGTACATTTAAAAGAATATCCTTTTCCCACTAAATTATTTTTACATCTTTTGTGAAAATCAGTTGTCCAGATATGGTTAGGTCTATCTGGACATCCTGTTATGTTCCATTTATCTATTCGTATCATTATACAATGAACACATTTTTTTTTATTACTATAGCTTTATAATAAGTCTCAAGATCAAATAGTTCTAGTGCTCCAGCTTTATACTTCTATTCAAAGCTGTTTTGTCTACTCTAGATTGTTTGTATTTCTGTATATGTTTTAGAATAAGTTGACAAGTTTCTATGAAAGTCACGCTGGAATTTTGGATTGTTATTTCATTGAATTTATAGGTCAATTTGTTTTATATTTATTTCTGGTTTTCTATCTTGGCTAGAAACAGAACATGTACTTCTATGAAGTATAGTCCTTTCTTAGGGAGTCTTTACAATCTAGTCGGGTTATAGATATCAATTGTGCTTCACATCAATTGAACAGTCTGATTAAATAATCTGATTGTTTAAGGGAAAAAAAATGAATGAAATCTCAGGGAGTGGTGATGGATATGCATATACAAGAATATTCCAGAGACTAATAGTTCATTTGGTAATTTGTTGAATTCTTATTTGAACCCTGATATTTGACTAAGAGAAATATTTTCTAGTAATTATGATTTTAGGATCTGTTTTAAACTTTTGACTTTAAATCTTGAACCTGTTACTTACTACATCTCTGATCCCTATGATGTCATTAAACTTCTCTGAGCCTCAGTTTCCTTATCTATAAAATTATTATTATAGTCTGTGCTGGTTTGAATGTATTATGTTCTCACAAATGCCATTATCTTTGATGCAGTCTTGTGTGGGCAGGAAACGTATTGGTGTTGATTGGGTTGGAGACTTTTGATTAGATGCTTCCTGTGGAGATGTGATCACTCAACTGTGGGTGAGATCTTTCATTGGATAATTTCCATGCAGGTGTGGCCCTGCCCATTTGGAATGGGCCTTGATTAGTTTACTGTATAAGCTCAGACAGAAGGAGCAAGCTCGCTGCAGCCAAGAGGGACACTTTGAAGAATGCACAGGAGCGGAGAGAGGAGCTTCAGCTCACAGAGACATTTTGGAGACGGCCTTTGGAAGCAGACTTTTGCTCCAGAGAAGCTAAGAGAGGAGAAACGCCCCAAGAGCAACTAAGAGTGACATTTTTGAGGAACTGCAGCCTAGAGAGGAATGTCCTGGGAGAAAGCCATTTTGAAACCAGAACTTGGAACAGACGCCGGCCACGTGCCTTCCCAGCTAACAGAGGTTTTCCGGACACCATTGGCCATCCTCCAGGGAAGGTACCCAATTGTCAGTGCTTTACCTTGGACACTTTATGGCCTTAAGACTGTAACTGTGTAACCAAATAAACCCCCTTTATAAAAGCCAATCCATTTCTGGTGTTTTGCATCCTGGCAGCATTAGCAAACAATAACATAGTCTAAATCTAAGGATTATTACATAGTTAAAATGATGAGATAATGAGAACATATAAAATATTTAAAAAGTGCTGCTAAAATAAACACAGCTGTTAGAGATTCTAGAATACTTTCTACTTGCAAGGACAGATTGCCCAAGGGGGCTGACAGTACTTACCCCACTTTGCTTTCTGCTTTGCATCAGAACAATATTTGTGACTAGAAATACATGTAAGCAACTCTGTAAGTTTGATCCTTACATGTCTTTTCTGCATATCTTTATCTTTTTTTCTCTTACCTCTTCCACCTTCCCCTCTCCTAGCTGTTTTTAAGATTTTTCTCTTACTTACAGACTTCAAGCACTTTGATATGTTGTGCACTCATGCAGTTTTCTTTATTTCCCCATCTCCCTGGTATTCACCAAGCTTCTTTGACCTAGGGTCCCTAGTTGTTACCAGATTTGGAAAATGTTGGCCATTATTTCTTCATATATTTTTCTGCCCACCACTGTTCTTTGAGGACTCCTATTACTACCTATTAGGCAGCTTGCAATCATCTGACAGCTCAATGATTCTCTTCACACTTTTTCATACTTTTATTCTTTGTGGTTCATTTTGGATCATTTTTATGACTATGGCTTCAAGTTCATGAATTCTTTCTTCTTCAAAATTTAACCTGCCATCAGTCCAATCCAATCCAATGTTAATTAGGTATGTTTAATCCAGTTTTAAGATGTGATCTCCAAGACCATTAGATCTAACTAAAACTTGAGTCCCAAATATTCCTTTCCTGTGATGTCTCCAGCTTCCCAGAGTGCGTCCATGTTCATCTCTCCACAATGTCTCTCCGTAATGTCACCACAGTCAATTATCTTTCTCATCTTTGCTTCCTGTCGCTCTTTCCTCACATCAGTCCTGGCATACTGAATTGGAAGCTAGTCTTTGGACATAACTCTCTCCTCATCCCCAAAAAAGTTCCTGGTTCTTCCATTACCAATTGTCCAGGAAAACAAAATATTTGTGTATAGTAGAAGTTCTTACCATAGATGTGGGTGTTATGGGTGTGTGTGTGTGTGTGTGCATGTGTGTGTGTATGTGTGTGTGTGTGTATGTGTGATGCTTAGGAACTCCTCTGGCAAAAGAGTTAAAATAACTCATTATTTTTAGCCACATGCCTCAGGGGTGTTGTTCTACCTGGCCATGACAGTTTGTCCTAGAACACAATCTTCAGTTTTCTTATTCATTCTATCCCCCATCAACAGTTCCTTTTCAGGCTTCTTCAAAGATTGCCTCAACAGTTGTGTGTCTTCTTCTGGAAATCCTATTAAACTGCAGGTTTTGATTCAGTAGGTCTTGGATAGAGCTCACCTGCTATATCCTTAATGTGTTTCCCATTAATGCTGATGCTGATGAGCACCATCATATCCATCATATTTTGAGTAGCAGTATACTAGAACATACACATTCAGCCTGCATAATGGGCAGTTGTACATGAAGTAATAAAAATGTGCCATTTGCACAAGCATTCATTCGAATGCAGCTAGACGACGATTGTATTAAACTAGTGTGTTGCAAAAAAGGAAAAAGACAACATTTTTGTACATCCTTTTTTAATTTTTAATCCATGAAATCTAAATCGTAATATCAAGTTGTTAGTTTTCTTCCAGTGATTTTTGAGGAAATTTGAAGAAAAGCTTCCTGCTATCTTAGGATAATCAAGACAATAGCCAAAGATTCTTTGTTCTCATTTGAATGGCTCTCTCTTATCAAATCACTTTTCTAGTTTGTAATATGTGTTTTAATGTATTGGGTTCCCAAAATTTATCAAATAAAATGTGATATATTAGATTGAATGGAAGAATATTTTATAGTAGCTTGGGTAAGTATAGACAATTTTGCTATATACTTGTTTATCCTTTAAACCAGGATGAAGAAATTGACTTAAAAAAAATCTACGTAAGTATTTCTTTACCATAGATAACCCTCTTTTTCTTTGAAATGACCCTTGAAATACTTTCATCTATTATAGGATTTGTGTCTGATGGTTGGGAGCTATGGCTAAGAGATTACAATACAAAAGACAAAAATATCTTTTTAATAACATAAAAAGACTTTCTAAAGGAGCCATCAGTTCTATTTAAACAATTAAAAATTATGGTTTATGGACGAGTGAAAGAAGATTGATATCAATTCTGAATGATTCCTCGGGCATGTAGCTAGAAGGACTAAGATAACAATAAACTTGTAATGTGAAGCTAACCCTTGAAGAGGAAAGACAATTTACTCCAGAGTAATTAGCTCATCCTCACACTCTGCTTGTAAGGTACCCTGGGGACTACCTCTGCTCCTTTTCCTGTATAAACCTGGTATAAGCTTCCAGGCTTGCTAAAGATGCCACCTGCTCCCTGAGGCCTAGCTTTTTCCCTCTTGTTCTCGGGTAACTGTGAAAAGACCTTGGCACTGAACCAGGCATTTTGCATTCCATGTGAAAACCACACAATAGCAAACACCCTCTGATTGTGAAGGTGGTTTGGGGAGCTTGTGTGAGGCCTCAACACATTTTTTATGAATTCTCTATGGATTCGACTTTGCTTCTTGCTGTGAAGTATTCACTGATATGGCCTTCTGGTGATAATATATTTGTATTTAATTTACTTAAACAGATGGTACAGAGACACACACTAACCCCCATTCTAATGATTTAAAAATTATATTATTTACACTTTCTTCCTTGGGGTTTACTTAGTTTTGACATTTGCATAGATTGTGTCTTTCCATGTCATGCTTCCATCAATAAACCAGTCAAGGAGATATTCTCTTTGGGTTAGCATGTAAGGGATACATGTCAGGAGATGGAAAGACATCTATGTTATGGTTAACCATATTTTGCTGGGTTCTTTGGTATGTAGAGTATATTGCTTGCCTGGGGATGTGACATATTTAAATCCATATGAAATATTCATGCTTGCTAGCACAGCCACAAAGGACCCAAGTATTAATTTTATATCCACTATAATTTCATATAGGGTACAAATGAGAATTTCTATTGCATAGAAACAAAGTATTCTCAGTATACTTCTCCAACATTTCATATGTCATCAAACATTCTTGGCAAAAAAATTACATATCCAAATATAAGTGTATATGTGTGTGGGATATAGGCATACAAAAATGCAGCACCATTTTCAATAGCTGTAATGAGGAATCAGGGAACTCTTTCCCATGCCACCAGGATGACTGAAGAAACAAAGAGTTTTCCTATTTACTCCAATTTGACCCTGACATTGAAACCAATCACCTCCAAATCTGACACAGTGTTTCAATGCTATTCTTCCTGCTTTTCTAGACAGCTTGTCTGCTGAGCTCTGTGCTGACTTCAGTCACTTATTCTGAAGCTCAAAAGAACGCTGCGTACTTTCCTCAACTGAGGAGATGGCAAAAAGAGGAGAAGCAGCATAATGACAACAACCACCACCACCACCACAACTTTATTTTTTATGTTGTTATAATTGTTTTTCTCTTTCCTCTATGCTTTTCATACTATAGATCTTTTCTGTTGCAGTTTGTATCAAGGGAAAGGAGACATTTTTGGTCCTCTTGGATACTTTCACTTCTTATCAATCTTCAGACTAAACCCCCTGTGGTACTTCCTGTCATCAATTTTTAGCCTTCCCCTATTCTGCCCATGCCCCCCCTCCTAGGAAACTTCCTGTGTCATATGTCTTCCAACCTGCCTGTGGTTAAGATGTCAGGCCTGTTTGCAGGACTGCACAGACAGATAAATGGCATGGAAAAGGAAGCCCATAAGCAGACCTAATATATATTATATACATGCTTGAAAGTAGCATGATGAAGGTGACATTTTGCATCAGTGGGAAAAAAGATAAATTATTGAACATATGATACTGGGTCAATTGGATAACCATGTGGAAAAGAAAAATAAAGTTAAATCTCTACATCACAATATAAGCCTTAATAAAATCCAGATGAATTAAATATTTACATGTAAAAAATGGAATCACAAAATTACGGAAATGAAACATAGGTGAATATATGCTACTGGCACAAAGGAAGCCTATCTAGGCATGTATTGTGTACAGGCAGCAATTTTAAGTGAAAGAACAACAAATTTGACTATATAAATAATTTTCTGTATGTTAAAAAAGCAAAGCTATACTCAAACAATGTGTTTATAGCTTGTATACTAAATATTAGTATTTAACATATAGGCATCTCCTAATATTAACAAATAGAATACATGAGTAGACATCAGTAGAAAAATAGTCAAAGGCCCTAACTCACGCCAATTAGAGATAGGAAACAAACGGCCAATGCACATATGAGAAATGATAGGAAAATACTTAAAGAAATGCAAGTTAAAGCAATAACTAAATCCCATTTTTACCTATAAAATGGGAAGTTATAATGCACAATGTAGGATTTGCAAGGCTGGGGTTAAACTGACCTCTCATGTATTACACAAAAATTTCAATTGGTTCTTTATGGTGAATGACTTGGACAAATGTATCAAAAGGTTTATAATCATACATTTCACTCCTGAATTCCATTTTTAAGAATTTAGTATAAGGAAAGTTTATATACAGTAAGTTGTTTAAAGTAATCAAGTATTGAAAACATGTTACATATTTGATAATATATCATTGGCTAAATAAACTACAGGATATGAATGGGGATGTTTTATATCCATTTACAATTATTTATAGAATATTATTTAAAGCTATGAGAAAAATTTAAATACTTGTGTATTAGAAGCATAAAGTGAGATTTAAAATGAAAATCTTTGTAAAATCTGACCCCCTTAAAAATTTTGTATATATTTACTTATTTTAACTAGTTTGCGCAATGTATACTTTATTTTCTTTTAAAACAAGATTCATGCTTTCCTCATCAGATTAAAATGTTTAAAAAGTACCCTATCTATTTATACATGGTACAACAGGAATCTTTAAAATTAAACAACATGAATTGTTTCCCTTTCATAAAGTTCTTTTGATTATTCCTGCCAGGTCATTAGGTGATTAGAAAAAAATAGGCACATACAATGTGAAAAATGTTTCATTCTCAAACTTTTACTCCTTCCAAGTTCATGCCTCAACCTTACCCCTATAGTTCACCAGTCTCTGAGGCCTGTTAATATATTTCACAATAATTAATCATTTTTCCTTTCTTTTCATTCTCTATGACTATAACTTAATTCATGACATATTTCCTATGTGATTTTCTTAATTTCTTAATAAATAAAATGGGAATAATATTCCCAAATTGACATATTGTTTGGAAGGTAGATTTTATACATGTGCAACCCACTTGCCTGCTGAGGTTGCCTGAGCTTTGAAATTCACAAACAACTCATTCTTGAGTTTCCCCTGCACCTCCATTCCAACCTGCTGCAATTCTGGAGAGAAAAGGGTGGCTTGAAGTTCTCCCAGTTACCCATGGCTCCAAATCTTTAAGTGATCCTGCATCTGTTTTCTGTTTCATAGCTATTTACCCAGTCCATTCCCATTGATTATCCTCTAAAAGACAATTCATACAAACCATCTTGGATGTAGCAAATACTTTCCTGAAAGTAGGGGTGACTGAGAAGTTATATAAACTGCTTTGCTCCACCCTCTTTGTTCCTGAAAAATATCTGTTCCATGTTTCTCTTCCTTGGTGCCTCCTTTTCAATTCAACTCGTAACAATTACCCCTGTCTCTAAAGCCTCATTATTTTGCTGCACTCAGTGATTATCTTTTCTAACAGTTAGCTACCAGAAGAATCAATAGAGATTTTGGAATTTTTGGTCTTTCTCTTCTTTCCTCACACTGGCCTTTGTAAATATAAGGGAAATTGCAAAGACAATTTTCCACTAAGATTAATTAGGCTAGTTTGTTTGTCAAAATACTTCTCCATTTTATTTGGAAATTGATTTTAACAAGCATTAAGTAATAAATTTAAAAAGCAGGACAGATGCATAATAATTGGTGAGCAAACGTTTGCCATTGTTATTGCTTTTCAAAATGACTTTAATGTGTGAGCCATAATGCCCCCCCCCCAAAAAAAAATTCCAGAGATTTTCAAGAGATTTCTCTTTTAAGGAACTCCTACAGACATGTCCTTTTTGATATGGCAGAAGTGTGTACACACATGCTTGTGCCTGTGTGTTTGATAGAAACAGATTATTACAGGTGTGCTACGGTCAAAAGTCATTACAGGATTTTATGGACTTTCAACATTTTAAAAAAAAAGTGAAGAGAAGGGATAGGATAGAAGTAAGTATTTGCAGGATCAGCAAAACCTTCACATTCCATATCAAATGAAAAACCATGGGAAAGAGGACTGGGGAAATATTGGAATAAGACTATCCACTTATTCAGCATCAGTGACTTTTTTGAAAATTAAGAAAGTATGATTTCAAAGCTGTAATTAAATTCACTCATTTATATTTTGGACTTAGTATGTAGTATGGAATCTCCAAGGTCATTAGACCACCCTCATAGCCTTCAAAAGCAATAGGTAAGCTAGCCAGGGCAGGTAGTCATCTGCCAGTTTCATATTTTGGAAGATAAGGCAATTCCATAGTGCTCTAGTAAGATATTTATATCCTTGCTGCACTAGAAATCATGTCTTAAGCTTATCTAAATCTCCCTTTCTTCATTTTAATAGATTGATAACTAGTTCTATTCAGTTTGGGATTTATGTGTATTTTATTTGATTCAAGGAAGTTAAAAATGCTTATGACTTTCTATCACATCTTAAGGCTCTCCTAGTATTCCGGAATTAGAATCCGAAAACAAAGTCATGCCCTAACTTCATCAGTTCTTCACTGTGTAATATTAAGCAAGTTACCTATCCTCTATAAACATTAATTTATTCATCTGTATCTACTTCATGAAGTTTTAAGAATCAAATACCATAATTCATATGAAGGAATTTATAAATTATAAAGAGATGATATTTATAAATGTTAGTTACTTTTAACACAATAAATGTTTTCAGTCAACAAAGGACTATGAACTATTTTATTTTATTTTTACTTTTCATTTGAAATTCTTTCAAACTTATAGGACAAATGCAAAAAATAATACAAACCCCATACAAAGAACTCCAACATACCCACACCCCACCCACCCCAGATACCCAGACCCCTCCAATTTTAACATTTTGCCACATTTGTGCCCTCTCTTCCTCTCTCTTCTCTCCTCTCCTCATCTATTGGTCTGTCTATCTTATTATCAATCCATTTTCTGACCATTTAAGTGTACGTTGATTATATCATGCTCCTTGAACACTTAATACTGCCATGTACATTTCTTAAGAACAAAGATATTCACTTATGTAACCACTTTAAGTGCAGTTATCAAGTTCCAGATATTTATCATTGATATAAAGTTTGTGGTCTATATTCTTTTTTTCATATGTCCCAGTAATATCCCTTTGAGCCTCTTCTCCTCCCTTGCTAGATACCATCCAGGATCTTGTATTGCATTTAATTGGCACTGTTTAAGTGCTCTTTCTTTTCTTTGTTTTTTTTAATTGTGGGAACATATATATATACATATATCACATAAATTTCCCATCTCAACCATTCCAAAGCATAACATTCAGTGGGATTAATCACATTCACAATGCTGTGGACCCTCACCACCTAACATTACTGAAACTTTCCCATCTCCCAAAACAGAAATCCTACACCTGTTATGTATTAACTCCTCATTCCTCCTGCCTCATGCCCCTGGCAACCTGCACAATAATTTCTGCTTGCATGTTCTCTGACATTTTCTTTTTATTGAACTTGGGGCTTAAATTTAACATCCTAAATCTATAAAAACCTCATTTGTTTTGATACCAACTTAACTTCAATAGTTCACACAAACTATGTTCTGTACCCCTCAGTCCCCCCACCTTTATGCAATTCTTTATCACAAATTAAATATTTATACATCAAGTCCAAACACACTGATCTACCATTTTGTGTTATGCATTTGGCTTTCAGATTCTGTATGAAGTAAAAGGAGGTGTTACGAACCAAAAATACAATAGTACTGGCATTTATATTTACCCGTGTTCTTAACCTCACCAGAAATCTTTATTTCTTCATACAGCTTTGATCTGCTGCCTATTGTACTTTCCTTTCAGAATTCTTTCTTTATCTTTGGCATTCAAAAGTTTGATTAGAACATGGTGTGGTGTAGGCATATTTGGGTTTATCTTGCTTGGAGTTCATTGAGCATTTAGATGTATTTATTCGTGTCTTTCTTTAATGTGGGACGTTTTCAGCCATTTTTCTTTGGATATTCTCCTTGCCTGTTTGTTTCTTTCATCTCCTTCTAAATGCATTGGTGCCTATGTAATCATCTTAATTATCAGTATTTGGATAGAAGCTTCAATGAACATTACTTTTTCTTTTTCTTTTCTTTCTTTCTTTCTTTTTTTTTTTCCAAAACACCTGGCTGGCTTGTTTAATTTGCAAAGAGGATGTGGAGTTAACAACGTGATGACAGTTGGGACCTGAGTTTGGGAAGAACACCCTCACCTCCCTATATGTGATCGTTTCTTTTTGAGCAAAGAAATCTAACTCTGAGCACCCAGACATGGCCAGGGAAAAAACAGAGAGCATACTTATGGGATTGGTCTAGCCAATACTGGGAAATTTAAAGGACTAAGAAGAGCTGGAGCTGAGGAACCAGTAGTATTTCATTGTGGACCTGCACCCAGTTACCCAAGGTCATAGCAAGGACATTGGACAGACCATTTACCACTTGTCAAGATCAAGACATGTAATAGATCAAAAACCAGGCAGCCAAAGATGAACACAGATGAGATGTCAGAGAAAATAGACATAAATAGAAAAGAAATGTGCAAGGGCTGAAGGGACAGGGTGAAGTATGTTAAAGGAAGAACACATCACTGAACACAGTGCCCTGCATATAGAGAGTGGATGAACAGTGAATTACTAGGGACAGATACAAAAGCATTGCCATCTAGAAGGATCTGTTGAAATCAGCTGCTTCATGAGATCTGATAGGTTTGTATAGGCTAATGTGAAATAATGACACATCCCAAAGTAATTTGGGCAGAGAATAAAAATATATATGCAGGGTCCCCCTGAGATGTTGAGGGGAAAGTGCGAAGGGTTAGACTTCCTCACCTGGATTGTTGCTGATGTTCTCACAGTAAGAACTGACGGCTTGGTATGCTCTGTCTTGGGACTTGCCCTTATGAAGTTCATTGCTACAAGGAGAGGCTAAACCTGCTTGTAATTGTGCCTTAGAGTCTCCCCATGAGCACCTCTTAGTTGCTCAGATGTGGCCTTCTCTTTCCAATTAAGCCACCTCCGCAGGTGAACTCACTGCCCTCCCCCCTACATAGGACCTGACTCCCAGGGGTGTAAATCTCCCTGGCAATGCAGGATATGAGTCCCAGGGATGAATCTGGACCTGGCATTGTGGGATTGAGACCATCTTCTTGATCAAAAGGAGGCTATGAAAGTTTCACTGGCTGAGAGATTTCAAATGGAGTTGAGAGGTCACGCTGGTGGACATTCGTATGCACTATATAGATAAACCTTGTTAGGTTTTAACGTTTTGGAACAGCCAGAAGTAAATACTTGAAAATATTAAACTCCAACCCAGTAGCCTTGACTCTTGAAGACGATTGTATAACAATGTCGCTTACAAGCAGTGACAGTGTGATTGTGAAAGCCTTGTGGATCACACTCCCTTTATCCAGTGTATGGATGGATGAGTACAAAAATGGGGACAAAAACTAAATGAAAAATAGGGTGGGATGGGGGGGTGGTTGGGTGTTCTTTTTTTCTTTTATTTTTTATTCTTATTCTTATTCTTTCTGGTGTAAGGAAAATGTTTAAAAATAGATTGGGGTGATGAATGCATAACTATATGATGGTACTGTGAACAGTTGATTGTACACCGTGGATAATTGTATGTGAATATATCTCAATAAAACTGAATTTAATTAAAAAAAAATCAGCTTCTTCAGAACTGTTTCTTTAAGGCAGGAGCCCATTAGAGTAGAAATTGCAAAGATGCTCTAATTTAATATAACAAGGTTTTAAGATTCTGTTTCACTAACTTGAGTCCTACATGTGAACTCTGATGTTTTGTGCCACCCACTAAAGTGAAGAGGATATAATTAGGGAAAAATGGCAGCTAGCATGGGAACATCAGCACTCTATCACTTTTCTATTTATTTGAATAGCCAAAATCACAAAAGTGGATGGGGCAAATAAATTAAAAATCTCAAATCAAACCCAGCTTTCTAGGATTTGTCCCATTTTGAAGAGTCACTCTTTCTTAGTGAAATGATTATTAACATTAACTCTGTTGAGAAAGTTAAAGTGTTTGTTTCTGTATTTGTTTGTTTTGCCTTGCTTTGCTTTGTACTTCCCTTAGCAAGTTTCTTCTTCTTCAACTATGAATAAAAGACCAAGAATTTTCTAAATTAACGATTGTGCCTCCTCAGCATAAGCCTAACGCCTCTGATTAACAAAAGAAATCTTGGTCTCTCTTAATAGGTTGTCAGTTTTACCTAGAGCAGGGTTATGAATTTAAATTACAGGGAGGGGTGAATGGAGACTCATCTTATATAAAATGGGAGCAATGTGATGTTTCAGGGATCATTTCGGGGTGGAGGGGTGTACTATTTAAGAGTTTTATAAATAATCCAGAAAAAAGAGCACACAGTGAAATCTCTTTGTTTTCTGATGACATTAAGCTCTTGGGAGTAAGGATACGCCAAGGTAATAATGATAAAGAGGAGAAATATATTACATATTCCAATTGTTTCTTTTGCATCTGCTGTTATTCACTTACTTTCCTATATAACATTGTACCTACTTTTCAAAACTTGTGAATGTGGGTTCTTATTTGTTTATACAAAAAGAAAGCTCAAGAATAATTTGTTTCCCCATGATTATCTGAATAAATATGTTATGGACCTTTTATTGTTACATGGAGTATCATAACATATTTTGAGATCCAAAGAGAGAAGATTGAAGTTTGGACATGAGGACAATATTCCTAAATATGCTTTTATTGGCAGAGTTATTATCATATATTTTGAAAGAGGCATACCTAATATAAAACAAGTAATACATAGTGGATGACTTACTTAGCTTGGTGTCAGAAAAGTTTGGTCTATCCTCTAAATGCTGAAAGTAACCTTATGGGCACCAGTTAATCCTTTTTTAAATTTTTTTTTTAATTAAATCACTTTTAATAAAACATGCTTAGTTATTTAAAATATTATACATAATAATTTAAGATCAAACTAATATTCAAAAGATATCTTATGTATTCTTGTAAGGAAAGAGAATCAAGAGTACTTTTCAAAAAGGTCTTTGCTAATGGTAACATATCACTTCTATTTTTAGGATTTTATTATTACTATTTTTTCCCTATTTTATTCTATTTTGGCTAATGAGGTATTAGGGTTTTATACTATTGTATTCAATTTTGTGTCTTCTCTTTGTAATATATCTATAAAATTTAAGAATCTATAGAATACTTATTAAATCCCCAAAATAACCAAAAAAGAATGAAATGTATATTTGACTAGATTGTCCTAATCAAGTGATTCACTTAATTATCCATATAAGTCATCTCCTCAAAAACACCATTTCAGTAATATTATTTTAAAATTTTGGTAAAACATGCATCTCTTTTGAAGAGAGTTTGTCCTATCCATTATATTTCAGATATTTTTGACTCGTTCAATGTTTGTTTTAGGAATAATTAGTTTATAGAAAGTGTCTGTATGTATAAAATCACTAGATCAAACATGGCTTTTAATCAGTTCACATTTTAAAAATTGGTATGGAATATATTTGCAAAATTTTGAGAATCAAAATTGGAGACCTGGCAAAGACCCTTGAAGACCATTTAGTCCAATAACACAGTTCTTCATTTGTACTTCACAAAGCCCACAAAGTGGAGAACAGGGAAGAGTAAGTAACGAAGCAAACAGTGTAATGAGTTTCTCCATTTTCTCTATACAAAAAAAAACAAAAACAAAAACAAAAAGAAGCTCTGATTTTGTGGCGTGTGTGTATTTACATAGTTTAACAAGGACAAATTAAAAATCAATTCTACAATATTCATTTTGTAGTAGATATTCTAACTTCCTGAAAGCTATATGGGTTTTTGTAAGTCCAAATTTGTTGTCAACTATAGCATTACTTATTTCTTTTTTAAGCAATATTCCTTGATCAAAAAGCTAGAAAGCTATCAATAAAATGGTTTAAATAATCACACTTTTTTTTAATAAGGAGGATTGTTAAAGAGAATTGGCCTAAAATAAACAGTCCAATAAATCAATCTTATTTTTAAAAAAAAAATATTATGTATTGTTTACACTTTTTCTTTTAAGAAAAATGTTAGTTTATAAGTAATTCAAAATGACCTCTCTTTACCCTGATGAATTACTGAATAGCACTGAGGGTAATTTCTATGTTCCTAGGGAAATATATTTGTGTTTAATTTCTGATTTTGCAAGTCCTTCTTGTGTACCTAAATAGGAAATAGAGTATCACAAGTGATGATAAAGATACCTTGTCAGAATCAGTCTTGACATGGCAGATATCTGCTGGCAGCTCATGACACATTGGAAGGTTCAGTGGTTCAAGTACAACGACAGGAGGAAAAAAAAGTCAACAAAACCCCCTGAAACTCGTAGTTGTTTTCCTGACCTACACATTTTGGTTCCAAAACCAGTATGTGGTATATAATTATCCTTGTCAACACAGATTCATCAAATGCAGGGCAAATATGTTCAGGGTAATGGAGATGTTCTTTTCTGCCAATCCAAGGAGTGCTGATTTGCCAGAAGAAAACAAACTTATATTTATGATTTTATGTATATAGTCTGCAGGTATCTGGTCATATGTTTCTTTAGGAATAATGTGATTGCAAAGAAAAATTTATCATTGAGATCTAAAAGTACTTGAAAGTGGGACAAAAGTGTTAGCTGCCTTGAACAACGACATTGCAGTGACCTAATAGCTTGCTTTGCCGCAGTCTTTTTTGGTGTTCAAATGAAGATAAATTTCAATATTTCACTTCCTTGCATAATCTGGTGTCACATTCCATACTGTTAGTAGCTTTTCCACATATAAATTATTGGGCTATCACTTCACAGAATCTGCTGCACTGCTATTTTTAGCATTCTACGCTTCTTCCCAGCCTTCTCCTTGGTGGTAATACTGTTACAGACCCATTAGAGGGAATAGAACTGCTGTTAGTGCACAATGTTAGTGAAATATATTAGGAATCAGATTGCTAAAAGTATACATATTTAATGAAGCAAGCCTAAATACAAGGTTATAATGTTTAATAGCCTAAAAGAGGCAAATACAAATATATCAGAAATTATCTCCATGTCACTGGATACTAGATTCCAAAATTAGGAAAAAAGCATCATTTGTAGGAATTAAGGAAAATTATTCTGTGGTATTTTTCTATCAATATAGAAATTAATTAGCTTTTTATTTATATGATTAAACTAGTAGACTGTATTGATAATTTTGTAGCAATTTCATTTAATTAATTTTATATTTCAAACCTATGTTGTAGTTCAATTATTTCTAAGGATGAAGTGATTAAAGCCCTCTTTAAAATACCATTCCACAAATAGCATTGGTATATCTGCTTGCTTTTATGATTTCACAACTTTATCTCTCTGAATAACTGGAAAAAATGAAATAGGCAAGCAAAGAATGCAATATGCTTTTTATTTGCATGTATCCTATTTATTTAATGTGAAAATGGTAAATAGTAAGAAGTGGACAAAGTGCAAACTTTCCAGACTAAATGGTGCTGCCTTTTTTTTCTTTCATTTCGTAGGTTTTATTTAATGATAAAACAGCAGTGATTAATTTAAATAATTAACATTGCATTTTATAACCTGTATTATTGCAGTCATCATTTGCACATAATTTTTTATCAAATTTGACAGAGGTTTTCTGTCATGCATCTAAATTTGACTCTCTGCTTGTTTATTCTGATATCCTGATGACCTCACAATTGGCTTTCTCTTAAGCAGGCCTCAAACAAGCTTTAGGAAAAATGGCATTTTGAGAATCCAGAATTGATTTGTGCATCCTTCATATAGAAGAAATTTTGGAGAACTTTTCCCACTACCTAGAAGAATTCCTTCACCCAAAGCAAGTTCCAGATGACATTTCAATACGAATCTCTGACTGTTCCTTACATGGACATCACTGACCCACTGACCATAACAATCCTCTGAAATAGGAAAACTGAAACTCAGAGAGTTAAAGCAAATTACTAATAGTTTTATAGCTAATAAGTCTCAAGCCAGCATTTAAAATTAATTCAGTCTGTGCGGTTTCTTTGTGAATGAAGCAAAGTTGATCCTTAAATACAATAAAATAGCAAGTCCATAATGAGTAAATTTTTACCAAATTCTTGAGTTATTTAGGTGCGAATGGAGACAGACTCTTTCAAAAGACCTCGTCCTCAAATCAGCATTCACACAATTTCAAGTTGACAAATGCTAATATTTTTTCCTATTTTATATCCCAAGTGTTTTTGCATATCCCTATTAATAATTTTCAGATTAAAAGCTGCCCTTGAATACCAATTTCAAGACAAACTGCACAATTTTTGTCTTAGTGGAACTGATTCCTCTCTAGATTGTGTTTGAGATAAATGAAAGAAAGTTAAGACTTAGTAGAGGTCGTTTGTTCTAAAAACATTTTAATAAAAAGCATTTGTAATTGTAATCTAGTTCAATTTCCAGTATATACATTTTAAAAGCAAAGATAGTTAACATTTACTTTGTGATAAGATCAACATTCTATTAATCACTTGCTGCTTCAAAGCCTTGAAAGGCAGTGATTTTTATGTTTTCTGTCATTTACCTTCTACCATTTTTCACTTATATCACATCTACAGTCAAGAAAGATTTAAGGATAAAGAAAATGAAATGACAAAAAAATGAGCTATCAAAATGATTATGATATGGCAAACAGCCTTGAAAGTAATTTGTATCTGAGTAAAATAGCAGACTATGAAACATTATAAATTATATTGTTAGATTTTGGAAAATTGAAACAATATGTAATTGTATGTGGCAGTCTGTTTATATCCTTACTATGTTCAGGTGTGCTTCAAATAGCTACTTATCTATTTCTTTTTGGCACAGATGTCTATTTAACCAGTCACTGTCTAGAGTTTTGATCATTTTCTTACAGTCCTTTTTTCTCTTCTCCACAATAAAATAAGTTAAATAGTTACTCACAGGACTGCGAGAGGATAGCCTAGGTAAACAAATGGTTTAGCTTTGACATCATATTTACAGAGAACATTATATTAAATTATGGAAAATTGTTTTCCCCAAATGATTTTTCCTGTACCATGTCTATAAGTTCTATTCTTCAAAACAACAAAAGAACATTTGCAGTTACAGAACAACTGAACTGTTTATGAAGTTGAAACGTATATAAAGTATTTTCTAGGGTGCATTAGATGTCTAAAACTTGAATTCATTTATTTTCTGCTTTGCAAAGTGTTCTCATATATACAAGAGCCAGAACTTAGCATGTAGCAATGGTGATACTCTAATTTCTCTCCTTGTTCTTTCATGTAAACTCCTTCCCTTAACTTCCAAAATATTTTTAAAGCACCATTTCTTCCTGGATCCCCAGGAGCAATCTTCTGATTCTAAATTTGTCCAAAAACTGAAATAGGAGGGAAGGATAGGAGAGATCTGATTGCATTCATTCTGTAGATTGATTCCATTCTTAAAGTAGGGAAAGTAAATAAAGACATGAAAATAATAAAAGTCACATGCTTATCCCCTCCTTGAACTGATCATTTTAAAGATGGAAAATAGATGTCACTTCTTTCTCTTCCATGTTTTCTGAAACAGCAGACACTGAATGCTCACACACTGTTGAAATCATATAAACCACCAAGTTTATAACATTTTTGCAAAGAAAGTCTTCTAAACTAATCACAACATTAATAAAACTTGCCATTTATTGAGAGCAATGCATGGGTTTATCTCACTTGATTTCCACATACTCTGAGTTAGATATTTATTATTGCTTTTAAATACATACTTTCAGAGCCCAATACCTACTAGTGCCAGGCACTATTCTAATTCTGTACATAGAAAAATAAACAAAACTGACAAAGTAGCAATCACATAAACATGCAATGTGGTGAAAATGTTATAGAAAAATAATAATCTAAGCAAGGTGAGGTGTAGGAAGTATACAGTTTAGAGTGGTAGAGATATGTTAAATAGGATGGCTAAAGAAGTCCTCCCTGATAAGGAGATAATTGAGAAGAGACTGAAAGATGGGAGGAAGCGGGTCTTGTTATCTGGTGTGGGAGACAGACTGAAATAGAAAGCTGAGGTAAAATAGGCTCAGTTCGGTGAAGAAACAGCAAAGAGGCTATGGGGGCTGAAGCCAATTGAGCAAGGGCAGGGGACCAGCAGCAGAAGAAATTAGAGATTTGGAGGAGAACTAGATGATGTAGCCCTTGTAAACCTGTGTGAATATTTGGCTTTACCAGGGAGTGAGAATGTGAAGCTACTGGAATTGAAGAAAACTGATTCCAAACAATTAAGACATTTGCCCAAGTTCACAAAGCAAGAAAGGGCAGATCCAGATCTGTCTAATCACGTGGCTTGTGCACTGGACAAATAGGCTATTATAAGACAAAGCTATACCAACATGATCATCTCAATGTAATACTGGACTTGTTTAGAGGAGGAAGGGATTGATCATGGTTTCATTTTCAGAGGAACCTGCACTGAGAAAGTGGGAAAAAAATAAGGAGAGAATCATAGCCAAAGTCACACTTCAGATATTTAGGATACTAGGTTGTTACAAATATAATTTCATGTTGAGCTTTAATAGGAAATATCTCTAGGAAAGAAGGTAAGTAGAAAAGAATAAAGATATAACACTAAAAATTCTTGACATCATTCTATCATCACTGAGGAAATATCATAGAAATTTGAACAAGGGAGAGACTGATTTGCTCAAAAGAAAGTTTTAGGAATTTTGGTAAAGGAATAGTGTGAACTTTAGGTTTGTGGTGAGAAATTGGGATAAATTATAGAAAGCTGTTACAGTAATCCAGGCAGACACACAGATTCTTATTAGTTAACTGGCTGTAGCAACAATAAAAGGATGTGGTGGGCATAGGAGCTAATTTGGAAGAAGACTTGAAAGAAATTTGTTAATGGCTGGGAGTGGTGAAGTTGAAAAAATTCAACCTTTACTCACACCTTTTACAACTCACAATAGGATTCTTCCTTAAATGTTCTTATTAATAGTGGTGGATCAAAATTTCCCTGGTCACCAGGATCAAAAAAATCTCAAAAATTTCTTTGTTCCCTCCCTTCCCACCCTCTTCCTCTTCCACATTTGGTTACTTAGCTGTATAACGTGTATGTCTGCCATAATTCTCGTGTCTGCCCCCTGATCTCAATTCCCTTGACCTACTCCATGAGGTAGATACTGGATACTTGGATGAATTTCTGCTTTGTTTTCTGCCATTAAATCCAGCAACACATTTATGGGAGCTCTTCATTATGGATTAATCTTCTTTTCTAGTCTTATATCTCACTTTTTCTAAGTATGACACTTAAGCACCTGCCAGAAAAGACTACTGGTGCTTGAATTTAACCCCATTGTCTTCTCTCTTCCTTCCTATTTGCTTGTTTTCAATTCCCTAACCCCAGAAGCTCATGGGCTTGCAGACTCACATGTGTAGTACACGCAGCCCCCAAACTCCACCCCCATCCCTCCATTTCTACCAGTAAGCACTATTTTAAAAAAGTTTATATTAGGAAAACTCTCAACTATATACAGACTAAAAGGATAGTGTAATGAACCCATATATTCTCATTGAGCAGATTCTAAAATCATAAATCATCAGTTTTTATTTAATCTAAATCCTTGCCAATGTCTTCCTGACTTGTAATTGTTTTTAACAAATTCCAGATAGCATAGTATTTCAAAACATGTCTTCAGAATATAAAAACTCTTCAAATATTACCACAATAACATTATGTATCTAAAAGTAACAATAATCACATCCTAACACGAAATATCTAGTCAGTGTTGAAATTTCTCAGATTGCTTAGAAGGAATTTAATAATTTTGTTTAAATCAGGATCCAAGCAATTTTCATATATCATAATTTTTAATGTTCCCTGTTTCTTTAAATCTACAGGTTCTCCATCCCTTTCTTTTTATTTTCTGTCAATTTTATATTTTGAAGAACCAGGTCATTTCTCCTTTAGAGTTTCCCATAGTCTATATTTTGCTGATTGTATCCCCATCATGTCATTTTACATGTCCCCTGGTTCTGCATATGTCTGGTAAATTGGAATTTGAATAGAGGATTTCTCATATTCAAGTTCTTTTTGGTTTTGGCCAAAAATTCTTCACAGGTGTTGTGCAATCTCATCATGTGGCGTATAATGTCACTTTGATTTTCTTTTTGAGATCTTAGTAGCCATTCACAATTGCTGTCCCCTGAAGTAGAGTTAATGCAGAAAATGTTTTACTCTTTTCCTTTATAGGTTTTCAAGATAATCACTGGTTTTTTTCTAAGACCCTGGGTCCTAGGTACTAGCATTGTTCGTTGCTTCTGAGTTGGTTAATTTTCTAGGCATTTTCTGTGGACAGAGCTAGGATATCCTTCAAAAAAAAGAAAGATAAAATCCACCATGAGCATGCATTGCTAGTTCCAGTTTGTATTGAGGACTACAGGGGTTTTCCTTAATCTTTTCTATCTTACAAGTGTTTTTATGTATTTAAATCCCAGTTCCCAAGGACACTAAAATTCATTTTCTTTAGCCCAAATACATGCAAAAACAGTGTCTAAATTGCAATAACAAACATTGTTTGGAGGAGATTCATTTGCTTTTCAGGAACCCTGGTGTGTATTTTACTAGAGTAGAATATAAACCTCTGTTGTAGAAACTTCTGAGGTTGGGGAGTTTAACTGCTAAAGCAATTATTGTTTCTTTAAAACAAACAATAGTTAAATATACTTTTGTCATGTTCTGCTTTAAAGCTTGTACTATCAATGACAACTGTGAATAAATGACTTACTACTCTATGTGGCAACTAATATGATGACCTAAGCAAGGATTTTACACTACGTGACTAGAAAACATTTAATTGTATGTAGAAATAGGAAGGCTGGGAAATATAACCAGGTTGAGGGGTGGGATTTATACCATGATTCAACATTAGGTATATCAATTCTCTGGTGGAAAATTCCCTGGTGGATATATGAGTCAAATAGTGGGAAGTATTCCACTGGAACTAAGAAAATACATCAAGTTTCAAGATAAGGTTTTGGAGTAATCTGAAAGTAGGTAACCATTAAGTCATTGCATGTATGCTCCCATGTGAAAGAATACAGGAGACAAAGAACAAATGGCCCAGGGCTGTACTTTGAGAAATGTGGTGGAAAAAAATATTTGACAGAAAGAGATACAAAAGTAGGAATAAAGGGAGAAGATAATGTTTCAAGGAAAGCACAGAAGGAATGTTTCTAGGAGGAAATAATCAATATATTAAATGAGGCAGAAAAGTACAAGGTAACAAGACCACTGAATTTGAAATTTAAGAGATTATTTGCTACCTCTGAATGAGAATTTGTAGTAAAGTGGTTGGAATAGAAAGATATTGGAAGGGCTCAAGGTAAAAATAAGAGACAATAACTTTAAGAGGTTGACTGTAAAAAAGGAAGAGCGACAAATTTCAAAGTGGAGCAGCAAAGGGGAGACTTTTCTCAATAATGCCTAGCCTCTCTATGATCTTGTGAAAACAAAAAACCCTGGACCATTTTGTTCTAAGACAAATGATCTGCCAAATTTCTACAATGCTGAGGGGCCAAGTCATTCTTGCCCCCTATTCCCTCACAATAGCTGATTGGACCAGCTGTGGGAATGAAGCCAAATACAGGCAACCCACAGGATGGGCAGGCAGCTGGTGATCTGTGAGGTTGATGGACAAAACAAAGTAAGCTAGGCAAGACTTCTTTCAGAAATGTGGAGCAAGAAATATCAAGAGAATAGACAATGGTGGGAGCTGAACTGAAATGTCATCTGGTGAGTCAGGGACAGAAAGGACAATAGACCATGTGCAAGCCAACATTACCTAGCTGAGGAGAGAGGAAGCTAATATGTAGAGTGGAGAGAACAGAGTGACTCATGAAGTGAGTCATGTGGGTATGTGTGATGTAACACTGCAGCCCATGAGACAAAGATGGAGAAAATAGCTGGTCCTCAAACAGTCTCAGGTCCTGATGGATTGCCTTTTTTCATTCTAGGTCCTTCAAGTAATTTGAGTCAGTAGCTGTGTGTGGTTTTGTTTTGATTTATTTTAATCAAAACAGCTGAGAAGAAGCAGAAGCCTCCTGCACTCTTTGTTCTAGTTGTGTCAGAGCTAGATGAACTCAAGAGTTTGTGTTTCTGAAGGGTCAGGAAAGGCTGTGGGGTGAGAGGGGAGGGAGAAAGACGCAGAGAGAAGAGTAAACAAATGAAAGTGAAATGTGCATTGGTTTAGTGAGAGCAATGACGAGTGAGGGGCTTTAAAAGTGGTTTAAACTACCGTAATTCCTGATCTGCCTCTCTTTGTGAAATGCTATGTTCTGAAAAGGGACAAAACAGACATGTTCAGAATCAGGATGAGCAGATCACACTTCTCTTCAATTTTGCACCATGAGCCCTACCCAGTGAGAGGAAATAATCTGTCTTTCTTGGTCATAAGGCTGAGGGCCCGATTCCTCCAGGGGGGAGAACAGTGCTTTGCACAGTGTGTGATTCCTCCAGGGAGGGAGAGCAGTGCTTTGCACACAGTTGTCAAGCAATAAAATGCTGAATGCCTCAATTACAAAAAAAAAAAAAAAAAAAAAAAGAACTGAGAACTCCCAAACCCTTATAGATCAAGACCCAAAATAGCAATTGAGAGTGCAGGTTATGAGTTTAACCATTCTGGGCAAAGTAACAAGATTTCTTACAGCTCTGCTTTTGGAAGTTTCAGTTATGTGGTAAGTCATCCTCTCTCTAGGGTAGGGAAGCGGCAGGCAAACAGTGCTACAATGGTTTTAAAAATTCTTCCACCTTTCCTTGGAGGTATAGTACTAGTCTAACTTATCCCTCTGGATTATTAAGGCACTAAAATCAATTGGTGAAATTCCCTTTCCACTGGGTTGATTTTCTGGAGTTGTAAACAACCTTCTCCTAACCAGAAATCAATTCTGTGAAGCTCTTATAAATGGCAGAGTTAATAATTTGGTAAAACTTTCCTCTTCTTACAAAGCATTTTTCCCCTCCTGCCAACAATGTTCATGCCTAGAACAAACCAAGCATCAGGTCACATCCTGGACTAAATCTGCAAAAGTGAGAGCTAGCAGAGGTGATACCTAGGCTGTCATATATGTTAAGATAACAAAAAGGAAGGCATGAAAGCTGATTACACAACTCCAGCATGTCCTAACTACTGCAGTTTCATTAGGGAAGCTATTAGTTAATTCTAAAGTAATAATCCCCAATAGATGTATTCTTATCTTTAACATTTGGGCTTCTGTTTAGACAGTCATAGTAAAATTCCCCTGTTATGACTAATCACTAGCAATTCACATTCAAATGACCATTTAGAATTTTTTTTTTTTTAACAGATGACATGAGTATCTGCTACAATGGCTAATAAATGAAACTACTTCTTTTGGAAGTCTTCTTGGATTAGGTAGTTGCATAGTTTAATCTTCTAACTTCTGAAGGTTGTAAATAATGATGATTGTCCACTGATAATAATTAAACAACACTACCTCTGGAATTCTCTATGCTTCTGAATATTTTTGTGTAGCGCTCCAAGTATTAATCTGAGAAACTATAAATGAGTGAACTTCTGCCTTGAGCCACAGACATTATATAGAGTGGCTTATTTAAGCAAAGAACAGTAGTTATTTTTGGAACCGAGACTAGCAGAAGGATGTAGCTTGATGAAGATACACAATCTCTGCATTGGATTTTCTAATTCTGACCCTCCAAATCCAGGCTCCTCTCTTTTCTACTCTGCTCGGTATTCTGGAAAGCTGCCTTCATGAGTAGCATCAATCAACTTCTTTGTCCTCTATCTTCCAAATGGTTTCAGCCAATAGATGGAACCAACAATCATCAGATGGCAGGACAAAAGAGAAGTTAGAGTATTTATTCTCCTGGCACCTTCCCTGTCAGTCTTCATTTAGGCTGTGGCTGTTGTTCCTCATCCAAAGGCACAGATTTTGGTGGCCAACCTTCTCCTCCAGCTAAGCTTTCTGTGTTCCAGTAAATGTCCCTTCTCTTTCCCTTTTCAGATCTGGGGTTGTTAATGCCTTTTTCTCATCACAAACTCCAGGTTATTTACTCTCTTAAGATTTCTTAACCTAAATCTGCCTAACACCATTATAATTATTAATTTTATTAAATTCTATTACAGCTCTTCAATTCCCTTCTTGAGAGTTCATCTATTTATGCTACTTTGACCGCTATGGAAATTGACACCAAGAGTAGCCTCAGGAAACAAAGCCTCTGGTATCCTGGTATTGGATTGCTCATATAGTTCATGAGTGCACTGATAACTTTGTCAGGGGATATGGGACATGATGATCTGTGATATATAGTGGCATCTTGAGGGCAGGTGGGGGGCAAGATGTTCAGGGAGCAAATAATGGTGGCTCATAGTCACTATAGCTACAGTGATAAGCATAGTAAGCAAATAGATCATATGGCTCCCCAAAACTAAAATATTTACCATCTGATGTTTTACAGAAAAAGTTTTCTGACCCCTTTTCTAAAGGAAAGAATCAAGAAGAAAAGGATGTTGAAGTGGATTACTTATGTGCAAACCACTCAGCCACTCCTCCTTTTCCAAAACATATCCCTGGCAAGGCCCAGATAGCATTTCCTAAACCAGGACCTGAAAAAATGTAGTCATGTCCCTCCTCCAAGGTACAGTGGTGATAGTGGGTGATGTTGCATTCAAATTCAACTCAGGGGTTGAGTCAGGTTTTGTGGGGTCTGTAACTCATACAATTTTGAGGCTCTTCTTTAAGAAAAAGTGCAATGTTATGAATGCAAAAAGTGTACAAATATGATTATTGATTTATAATGAGAAAACAATCACAACAAATTAATTTTTTAAAACTTTCAAGCACACCAATGTCACAAAATCTAAGAAAATAAATAATAATTTTTTCCTATGTGTGTTTTTGTTGGGGGTGGGGGGGGGTGGTATTAGTTTTTTGTTTTCCTCTTTATTTTGTGATATGTGACCTTTTCTTATAAGTGATTCCACATGGTAGAGGCCAGATGGTGGCATTCAACTATCAGACAAGGTGGGCCGGGTTACCATAGTCCAGGATCTATGGTTATGGCTGATTAATCATAAATTCCATAGCAATGAAATAGGCAACCTCTTTAAGTAAGTTTGGATATAAACAATTGGAAACTTCTAGAACTGCTGGGTAGAAATTGACTTGAATTGCCTTAGTGGGGATTCACAGCCTCTTGCTCAGTTCCTGCCCTAAGTCAATTCTCACAGACTGGATGCTCTTTGATTGACAGAAAGCCAGGTCACTTGAGGAGGATCCCTGCATTACAATCCACTTGTGTACATGAGATTCTTTCTTCCATGCCTTTCCATAATGGGATCTGTAGCCAATTACCTCAATGACTGCATTAGAAAATGGCCAATTAGTAAATGGGCAATATCTAGAGTTTACACATGTATCCTCCTCTGTTTTCATGCTAATCTGAGATTCCTGTGTTGGTTTGGAGCTGTTATGTCCCCAGAAAAGACCATGTTCTTTTAATCCATTCTTGTGGGTGCAACCTATTGTGGGTGGGAACTTTTGGTTAGGATGTTTCAATTGAGATGTGATCTACCCAATTCAAGGTGGGCCTTAATCCTTTACTGGAGTCCTTTATGAAAGGATAAAAGGCAGAGACATTTGGAGAGAGTTGAGAGAGAGAAATGCCCTGGAGATGCTAATAGAGAATGTTCAGACACTCAGAGAGAAAGCCACTGAAACCAGGAGCTGAAAGCAATGAGACCCAAGAATGAAGAACCAGCAGATACCAGCCATATGCCTTGCTATCTGACAGAGGAACCCCAGATGCCAGCAGCCTTTCTTCAGAGAAGGTATCCTCCTATTGATGCCTTAATTTGGACATTTTTGTGGCTTTAGAATTCTAACTTGTAACCCAATAATTTCCTATTGTTAAAAGCGGACCCATTTCTGGTATACTGCATTTTGGCAGCTTTAGCAAATGGAAACAGTTCCACCAGGATCCAATGTTTAGAGTGGAAGCTTAGGGAAATAAAGTGATAAATGGTGTCTTGGCCCAAGTACATCTCCAGGGGCTCCAATGGAACCACAGACCAATCGTGTGGTTATTTTTCCTATTTTTAGAATGTAACATGAAGAATCTTGATATTGGTTACCAGATCTGTGAACTGAGTATACGATGTTAGGAAGGGTCAAGAGGAAAGAATACAAATCCCACAAAAATTCAGGGGCTTGCCAAATCAATAAAGTTCCTACAGCAGCATTTCATTGTTAAATTGAAATGGTATTTACATATCTGGGCCTTTGCAACTCCAGAGGATGCAAGCAAACTCTAATTTGTGATTAGGATGGGTCCATTGTAGAAAATTACATTTCAAAATACCCTAAATATAGAACCACATTGCAGCTACATTTGATTTCCAGTTATCTGGGCCAACCTTGAATATACAACCAAGAGTATAATTGGCCACTGGTTATTACTGATCTTTTGAATATCTTATTCAGGAAGATATTATCTTTGAGGAATTGTTTCACATAGTTGAGAAATGGCATCCTCTTACTAACTTATGTAACTTTTACCATATTCCCTCTTTACCCTTAGAAATTGAATTCCAACAATATTGTTCTGATGAGCAATACACATTTTTTCCTTATTTTTTACATTATGTACACTGTTTGATTAGTACTCTTTTGTCTTTTTGTGCTTTTTTTTCCAATGTGTGATTAATGCTCATTAAGACTTTGAAAATGTATTATAAACTTTAGATTTGCTGTAATTAAACTAAATTATTGCTTAAAATATTTCATATTACTGTTCTCATTAAATATGGGAAAAGTTTAACATAATACTTTGTCTCTATTTAAACACATGAAGCTGACCCACACAAAATTTTTCTTTAATGGTCCAAACAATTTGCATGGGTTTCTAAAAACAAAGTTTCACTCAAATTTGTCACCAACTGTAATTTTGACAGTTCTCCTGGGGTTGGATGATTCTTGGTATTCTTAACAGATCACTAGTCATTAATCTACTTATACTCAAAGTCATCCTCAGTTGTATGCCTGCTGAGTCTTTGAATTACCGCAGAGAGAGCATGATTCATTGTTAAGACTTCTACTCTCAGTCATGTGGCACCCATAGTGAGTTAAGAGTTTCTTTCGATGTGCTTTTTTTTTTTTTCTATTCTTTCCAGGAGTTAGCCCACTTCCAAGAAATGGCAAAAATGCCTGTCCCTGCAAGATAACTGAAGGTTTAGTGCAATCCACAGTATGATCATTCTTTCAATCCTATATTTCAGAGACAGTACAAAAGTGGATTACTGAGGCAAAACATTACATATTCATATATATTTGTGTAGACTTTCTATCAGTAGGTATGCCAGATATATTGAGAAAAAAGCAGTATTGAGAGATGTCCAGAAAAGTTAAAAGAGAAAGCAGGAATCTTTTCCAGTTATTGCCTGATTCCTAAACCTCAAAGCCTGTTTTTCCTTCTTATGGTATTTCCTAGTTACTATCATCTTGATATTTACCATGCACATTTCTTAGAGACTCCTACAGCTGTCAGAAAGATACTTTGACCCTTGTAGTCTCCACTTTAAGCCTACATGTAGACATCTGTTATGAATACAGCATCAACCTTGATGAGATCATCAACTTCTCTCTGTGTTTTTCCTAAGATATCTCTTAATATCACCATTAACTGAGGATGTTTCTGCAATATATTCCCTTACCTTCACTATGCTAAAAATCAAAACAGTTTTTCATTCATTACAGTGAATATCATTCATCTCTGAATTCCTTTTAGCAATTCAGAATAATTTGTGGAGGCTAGGGATATTTGGCTCCCACTTATACATGTAAAGATTACTCCCCAAATAATCATTTGTCATTTTAATTTCATTTCAATTAATCTTGCTTTCAGAATGCAAAACTATCATTTTCTTTTCATTAATATGATAGAGGAGAGTCTTGTGGACACAAATCCTAGTTTTCTTACTTCATTCCTTTCTCTATGAGTCCATCTATTGTACTTTTTAATATTCTGTCTCATACAATATTTCTTTCTCTTTTGGAGATTTCTTGGATGATATAATTTTTATTTGTTATATTTTTAACATATAACCCTGGACTTCTCAGAAAGTTAAAGAAGACAATCGTTGATTCCAGCTTCTGCTTGCATCTCTGGGCATGCCCAGAGTGTTGGACAGTGTTGATGATCAGCTGCCTTGTTCAATATAATCACAGGCCCACAAGGCACCAGGACAATGAGATTTTACCTTTTGCCAATCCGTGGATTCCTCCACTAATGTATTAATTCATAAACATGAAAGGAAGTGTTGATCCATGATCATTATCATTTATTAATGACAGGCGCTTAAACAATATCAGCTGGAAAATTAATAGACCTGCAGTAGGCCAGGAGTTTTCAATCACATGTGCTTGGAATCATAAATTTGTGTAAAGCCAAAACTCCATTCATTTTTTCTCATCTGTGGACTCCACTTGGGTTCCCCCTTTTCCTAATGTGGTGTTAACAGGTAAGTAAATTAGGCTTGTACATCCATCTCTTTTGAATAACATGTCAATAACATGGAGAGTGATTTGTTTTAACATACCTTTTATGATGCATTTTATTGGTCATTACACTAATGTTATTTGGGTTGCTTACTTGTTATGGTTCTGAGATCGCTTTTCCATATGTGTTAGATTGAATTATGTACCCCACAAAAGACATGTTCTTAATTTTAATCCACATTCCTGAAGGTATAAACCCATTTGTAAATAGGACCTTGTAAAGGTGTTATTATTAGTTAAGGTATGGCCAAGTGAACCAGGGCGTGTCTTAATCCATGTTACTGAAGGCCTTATGAGGGGAAGCCGGGAGCTGGAAATCAGCGGAACCTGGAAAGCAGACAAAGGAGAAAGAGATTGCGTGTGCCAGGAGGCAGAGAGGCACACGAAGGAACCCCAGGGATTTTGGCAAGCCCGCACCAGAAGACGATGGACTTTGAGGAGAAAGTCTGGTCTGGCTGATGCTGTGATTTTGGACTCTTAGGCTTCCAAAGTGTTAGCCAATGATTTCCTGTTATTAAGGTAATGCATTGTGTGGTATTTGTCATCGCAGCCTGACAAACTAAGACACTGCATAACTTTAGGATCAGTTTACCAATATCTACAAAATAGCTTTCTGGGAATTTGACTGGGATTGCACTGAATCTCTTGACCAAGTTTGAAAGAATTGGTATCTTAATAATAGTGAGTGTTTCTGCCCAGGAATATGGAATATTTCTCTATTTATACACATTTTTAAAATTTACTTCATGAGAGTTTTGTATTTTTCTTCACGTAAATCTTGTACATATTTTCTTTGATTTAAACCTAAGTATTCCACTTTTTACGATGCTAATGTAAATGATGCTGCATTTTTAATTTCAAATTAATGTCAAAGTTGTTCAGTGCTGGTATTTAGGAGGATAATTGACATTTGAATATTAACCCTGTTATCATGTAACCTGGTGTCATAATTGTGCATTTTTAGAGTGTTTTTTCATATTCTTTGGTGTTTTCTACATATACAATCATAATATCTGTGAACAGACAGATTGATTTCATCCTTCCCAGTCTGTATAGCTTTCTTTTTCTTTTTCTATTTTTTTTTTTTTTTGGAGGGGGAGGGTGTGTCTTCCAGTATGATGTTGAATAGCAATAGTGAGAGAGGACATCCTTATCTTGTTCCTGATCTTAGTGGAAAAGCATCTAGTTTCTCACCATTAAATATGATGCTGGCTGTATGTTTTTTGTAGATGTTCTTTATCAAGTTGTGGATATTACTCTGTATTCCTAGTTTTCTGAGAGTTAATTTCACGAATGTGTGTAGGATTTTGTCAAATCCTTTTTATGTGTCTATTGATATGATTGTATGATAGTTTTTCTTTTTCAGTCTGTTGGTTTTTGAAAGTTGAATCAGCCTTGCTTACATGGAATTAATCCCAAGTGGTATTGCTTTGTCATACTTTCAATCTATTATAGAATTGAATTTATTAATATTTTGGTAAGGATTTTTGCATCTGTGTTCATGAGAGATATTGGTCTTTAAATTTCCTTTCTTTTAAAGTCTTTGTCTGGTTTCACTATTAGGGTAATACTGGCCTCATAAAAAGAGTTACGGAGTGCTCTATCTGCTTATGTTTTCTAGAAGAGATTATGTATCATTGGTGTCATTTTTTCTTAAATGACATACTCTATAATCTCCATTTTTGTCTCCAATTTATAGTAAAGGAAATTGAGGCTCATACTATTTATGTATCTCACTGATATTTCATGTATTAAGTAGCACAGTCAGAATTCAAATCCACATTCCCCAATGCTAGAGATATTTTGCTCCTCTCTACTTATCCTTTCTCAATTCCCAGACAGGACTAAAACTTTAAGAGATTAAATTACTTCTCCAAGGGCCCTCAGCAGAAAGAGGTAGACTTGGGATTCTAATCCACATCTTCAGACTCTTTCCAATACAATTTTGCTAGTGTGTTGGGGGATAGATGCAGTTATATTACTCAGGGGCATTGCCATTAAAATCAATCATAGTATGCTAGCACACATTACAGTCTCCTAAATAATTCTGTCAAGCATGTGATGGTAATTGTAGTTGGCATGACAGGCATTACTGCAGCACATCAATATTTTTGGTTCTTCATTCCTTCTAGGATTTTGAGAGGATTATACTTTCCTACCCTCTTCAAGTTAGGTCTAATCATATGAAAATAGCACACATCACTTTGAGATGGATACATTTTAGAGCTGATGTGTTATTCTGCATGTCCTCTTCTCTGCAGTGGCAAACTTTGATATTTTGGTGGCATAGTAAGATGGTGGAAACTCCTTTAGCTTGGGTCTCTGAGCAAAGTTACCCAGTGAATCTGCATGAGATATGAAGCATGGGCAATAAACTAACTCTTTTGTTTCAAAGAAAATGAAATTTGAAGATTCTACTTACTGCAGTTTAGCTTATCCAGTACTGACTAATTACCCTTGACTAACTATATCTTGATTTGATTGACTATTCCTGAAACACCTAGGCCTTTTTACTCAACAATATTTATTTAGCTCCTAATGTTTGCCAGACAATACAATAAAATATGAAGATATAGTGCTGGGTAAAGCAGAGAGATGGCATCAATCCTCTGAAATTTTCAGGGTAAAGGACTCACCTGACCTTTTAACTCTAAGATTACAAAGGAGCACATTCCGGTTTGCTAATGCTGCCATTTTGCAAAATGCCAGCAATGGTTTGGCTTTTATAAAGGGGATTTATTTAGTTACACAGTTACAGTCTTAAGGCCATCAAGTGTCCAAGGTAAGGCATCAACAATCAGGTACCTTCACTGGAGGATGGCCAATGACATCAAGAAAACCTCTGTTAGCTGGGAAGGCACATGGCTGCATCTGCTCTGGAGTTCTGGTTTCAAAATGGCTTTTTTCCAGGATGTTCCTCTCTAGGCTGCAGTTCTAAAATGTCACTCTTGGCAGGCTCTCCAAAATGTCCATCTCAGCTGCTCTGAGCTCCTTCTGTCTGTGAACTCTATATGGCTCCAGTGATTTAATTCAGACCCACCATGATGGGTGGGGCAACACCTCCATGGAAATTTTCCAATTAAAGTTCTTGCCCACAGACTTGATTGAGTCACATTTCTGTGGAACACTCAATCAATAGGTTTCAACCTAATCAACACTAATATGTCTGCCCCCACAAGATTGCATTAAAGAATATGGCTTTTTCTGGGGGATATAATATATACAAACCAGCACAGAGCATGAACTGCAACTTCTCCAAAATATATGAAATGATAAAAATCTTTTTCAGCCTTGTTAAACAAAAATAGAAGCAACTTTGTCTGTTATTTTAATTACTTTTTTAATTATGACAGTATTGACTGATTTGTGGGAAAGGTTAAGTAAAATATATACTTAATAGGCTTACCAACCTATTGGTGTAGGACAGTTATGTGGAGGTGTAGTTAATAAACAAAAGTATTATTAGGCTAAAAGCCAGTAAGTGAGGAAAAATCAGTACTTTAAACTGTTTAAATTATTTTTCACTATCCTTAAGTTTCCTTCTTCTTGCCACACAATGTGTACACATTATAATTTTACTCTTTATCATTTTCCCTGACTTTCATTTTATATTTTCATATTTCATAGTTACATCATTTCTAAGCATTCGAGAGCTTTAGCTAAGACAGAGACCAAGTGATTTTTTTAGCTAAGACAGAGACCATGTGTGATTCTTGACCATAATTTCATGGTGAAAAACAGCTGATATTTCATTCCCTTTATACTATCTCAAGATGGACCTATCCCTTCAATAAACTTTAAGTTCCCACCATCCATCTGCATACACCTCTCAGATAACTCATATAATCAGTCAACAGAGGCATGCATAGCTGATCTTTCCACTCCCCTCTCCCAATCTGATTAAATCACTCAATCTAAGCCTTTAACTGCTTAACATGTCCACAGAAATCAATATATTTGAGATGAGGAAGACTCCACCAAGATTTTACATAATTTCATTATTATTTCTGTAATTACTTTTAGTATTATTGTGTGTGTATTGGGTTAAAACTAAAGGGTAAATAGTTGGAGCTATGGAATTATAACTATAATTTACATTAACTCTCATTGAAATAATTTTCCTTCATACTTGTTTTTTTGTGTGTGCATTTGTTATTTCCCTACAATTTAGTGATTCAGTATGAAATACCTCTTTTGCCTCTACAACTATAATATCTATAAGTCAAAAATTGGGAAAAAAACTAAAATGTTCATTGACAGTGGAATAATTAAAAAATTATGACATGTTCAGGCAATAGAATACTATATAGTAATGGAAATTTGTGAGCTGCTGCTACATACAACAACATGATTGTCACAAAATATCACTGAATAAAACCTGCAGACATAGAATAAAATGTAACATATTATTTAATTTATATAAAGTTAACAAATAGTGAAACCAAATCATGGTATTCAAGTCAGAACAGTAATTCCCAGTAGAAAGGGCATTGGTAGGTTTTAGAAGTTTCAATATTCTGATAATTTCTGATAATTTTCTATTTTTGATAGGTTTTTCCTTATATTGCTTATTTCTCAAGCTGTAGTTCTATGATTTGCACAATTTTGTGCATGTATGTTACACTTCAATAAAAAGTTTATTAAAAGAGTCTAATGCTTTTCAGTACAGTCATTTCAGTGGTTCATTCTTTCATATTTTCTTCTTAATATCCTACTCATTATGTCTCCTTCGGCTTGACTATTATACTGCTGAATCATCATTTAATTTCTTAATTGGAATTAATGTTCAAGTTTTATTTTCTGGAAGTTTTAGAAATATTTTTCCCATTCTTTGTCAAAACTTTAAGTTTGTCTTTTTCCATCTTGAAGTTAATCATTATGGGTATTTTAAAGTGTAAGTCTGAAAGATCTAATATCTGGAATCACTCCTGCTCTGTTTCTATTTTCTTTCATCTCTCTTGGTGGTAATTCATGGGGTATTTCCATGATAACTGTAATGATGTGATGCAGGCCTCTTGGAATTAGTTAACATTTATAGACCAGGTCTAATATGAAAAGGTGCTGGGTGACTTTTCATATTACATTTTTCATCTTTTCCAGACCTTACAACAAATACAGTTAAACCTTTACTCATTTTACTCATAATAAAATTGTAGTAAAAGGAGTTTAAGTAAACTGCTCAAGGTTACAGTGTTTGTAAATGCTAAAGCTAAGATTCAAGACCCAGCAATCTGATCCCAGAGGGCACATTCTCAATCTCTCTGCTACCATATACCACATATTTCTTTACAAGAAATCTTCCTGCCTGTAGTTCTTTTGCCTCCTCATTCACTTCCAGGATTCAAATAATTTAGAAGTGAACATAAGATCAGAAGGGTTTTTATTTGTTACACCTGAAACAAAATTGTACTGTGCTTAGCAAAGACTTTGCACTGTTACCTTAATAAACTCTCACTGCAACCCTGTGGCTATATATTTTAATATCCCCATTTTACATATGAAGAAACAGGTACAGAGAGAATTGGAAGTTTTCTTAGATGCACACAATTAGAAACAGGCAGAGCCAAATTTCAAAATCATATTCATCTGGTGCTAAAACTTGTGTTCTTGATTTCTTCATGATGTTTTCTCTCATCGTTTAAAAATAAACAATAGCAGTTGAAAATTTAAGATATTTCTTTTGAAATTTATTTTCTAATGAAAAATATTTTCACTTTTCACTGTAAACCTTAATCATATATGAACATATACCACAATTATACACCTCACAGGCATATATAGACATATTATATTTGAATTGAAACTCCAGCAGTTATCAAAATCTCAAGTGTTCTCTTATGAGCTGAACTATTCACTTGGCTCTTACAACAAAAAGCTTAATTTTTAAATTTAATTCAAGCCTGTGGAGCAAACATCAGTAACTCATTTTTTCAAAATGTGTTTAGAGAATATCCCTGAAGAACAGTCTGTTGTATATTTCATAAGAGCCCTGAGAAAACTAGTATGCTCAGATGAATTTCATGACCTGAAATATGATAGATAACAGAGATTCAAATAATATTTTTTCAAAGGGATAATTTAATTTTTATCACTAAGGTTATCTCCCTTAAATGATTAGAGACACTATGAAATTGAATAAAATATATAGCTCTACTCTGAACATATATATTTCTGATTGCCATAGGTTCTACATTCCAACACAGCTCTTGAAGTTCTTAGGTCAGTGCAGCCCTAAGACCAAAGAACATGCCAGGCAGAGTGTCAGACATGGGTTTATCAGGACTTAAGAGCAGGAGAGAGTTCTTCCTGGTGGCAGCCGGCTGGAAAATAGATGTCAGTGCTCTGCATGTGTGGGGAGTGCAAAGGGCAGTTTATAAGAATTTAGGACAAAGACATTCCATAGAGTATGAGAAGAGAGTTTCAGCAAAGTCACATGACATGGGGGTCCAAAGGTTTTTTATCAACAGTGATCAGGAGATGGGAGTTCCAATGATTTGTTTATGAAAACATCCATACATACTTTCTTTACTGAGGAGGTCTGATGACCTTCCACTACCATCCTGGTCACACAGGCTGCTATGTGTTGTGGGGCCTCGTTCTCCTTTCGGGAGGGGAAACTGGGCCCTGGGTCCCACATTCTACTTTCTACTTTATTCAAAAAAAAAAATCATGAAGATTCAATGTTGAGTAATCTGCATATGTTTATTCTATTTCTTTTTGCTTTAGCTTTAAGATCTTTGGACATGAAGCTACTTCTGTTAACATGTCCTACCCCAACTAGAATGACATTCTCTAATTTCCATCTGGTTTGGCCCTTCTTAATTCTTAGAGACTCAGCCCTGTTGTCACATACTTCAGGGATTCTTCTGTGATTTTTTTTCTTTTCTCACTAGCTTGACTTCCACCTTGGTGAAGTGCTTTCCAATGTGATTCCCTAATACACCCTGCATCCTACCTCTATTAACCACAACTTGCTGTAATTAGTTATCTTGTCCTCCACCTCACTGTGATTTTATTGAAATGAAGGTCTCTGTTTATTGTTTTCTTAACAGCTCTATTGAGATCTAATTCACATACCACACAATTAACCCTACACTAACTCACTTAAAATATACAATTAACCTGTTTAAGATGTACGATAGTATGTTTTTAGTATATTCTTGCAATGGTGCAATCATCACCACAATATAGTTTTATAACATTTTGCCCCACCTAAAAGAAACCCCATATCCATTAGTCTATCCCAAATCCCCCACATACCTTCCTTACCCTAAGCAACTACTATCTTTGTATGACCTGGGTTTAGTAAAATGGTGGACATATAGTAAGTTCTAAATAAATTTCTAAGATGGATGCATGATCAATGAAATCATTCTTTATTGTTTGCAAGGCCTTTCTTCTTCAGCATGCTGATAATGAATAATGATATTTTTCTTCTTTAGATGTAAATCATTTCACTGCACATATGTTTTATGGTAATACCATAAGCCACTCAGAATAAATTATTTCTAACATAGGTTGCTACATTAGACAGAAATTAACTGGTTTCATGTAAATCCAAATTTTGTTCATACATCTATGTTCCATCTATGGTATGCACCTTATCTTTGGGGATATCTGCTATGGAATTACATGTGGAAGAGTCTACCTACCATGCCTTACACCATATTTTTTATGTAAATAATGTTATCTATTTTTGAATAGTTCAAGTAAGAGGAGTATTTTTAAAAATAAAAGAGTGGTAAATCTGGTGACACCTTTTTTATCTTTCCCTTCCCAAATGGAACTTTCTAGTGAAATCCAGAAATTATTCTTAACAAAAGAATTTTCTGACATGTGAAGAATAATTCTTGACCGAAAATTCTTAGTTCTTGTGCTGATTTGAATCTAGAATGTACCCCAGAAAAAGTCTATGTTCTTTTAATCCAATCTTGAGGGGGCAGACCTATTGTGGGTGGGGACTTTGGATTAGGTTGTTTCTATGGAGATGTGACTCTGCCCATTCAAGATGGGTCTTTATCCCCTTGCTAGAGTCCTTTAAGACACAGACATTTTGGAGAGAGCTCAGAGAAGCTAAGAGAGACAGAAACACCCCAGGAGAAACAAGCAGGGACCCACAGGAGCTGAGAGAGAAATGCCCAGAGACATTTAGAGCAGCCATTGAAACCAGAACTCAGGAGAAGAAGGACCAGCAGACATCACCATGTGCTTTCCCATGTGACAAAGGAACCCTGGATGGCATCACACTGACCTTTCCTCAAAGAAGTCATCTACCTCTTGATGCCTTAATTTGGACATTTTCATGGATCAAGAACTGTAAATTTGCAACCTATTGAATCCCCATTAAAAAAGCCAACTCATTTCATATATATTGCATTCTGGCAGCTTAGCAAACTGAAACAATTCTCAAAATAGAATCACTGATGACCAAAATATGAGGTAAGAAGTTGCTTGAGAATTGGGGGAGAAATTGATTTGAAAACTATGCAATTCCACGCATTAGATATCAATAGCCCCGGCCAATGTGAAAAGCGGTTAGGAATTAGGTGAAGAAGGAGGAACTAGAATTTAGTAAATTTTAATTTTAAGGATGTGAATAGGAGTAGAGTTGTAGTTTCCAGACACAGGTGGTAACCAAAACTCTCGGAAGAGATGAGATCACCAAAGAATTCTGTAGATAGAACAACAAAAAAGAAACCCAGAGACAAGCATTTATGTAGCTATAATCAGTTACAGGAAATTTATGGGTGAGCCTCTCTAAGGCCAAGTCTCTAAAAGAACTAGCTTGAAAAAACATTCAAGTACTTATCTAAGTGTGTCATTAATCTTTTGATGCTTAATCTGAACTACAAAAGAAACTTTTATCTGCATCAAAGAAGAAATATGAAATAAATCATGAGTAGATCAACTGTTATATTTTGTAATTTTCTTTTTATAATTAGTTTTTTGATTTATAAGTTGCTATTTTCTATTGGTTTCAAGCAAAGTGAAAACCTGATACCTTAATGTTTTTAATGACCCAGTTCCTTCAAATCTTCCTTTTATGTATTAGCCTTTTTTTGTATTAACATCTAGTCAAACTTTAAAGGAGGATAACTATTATAAGTAACCTCTTCTAATATGATTTAGGTGGCATAAATGCTTTTAATATGTATATTGGTTAAGAAGCATTTGTACCTAATCTGATTCTACACATTCTAATATTTATCTAAATCTTTCTGTGTGAAATTCTAACATTTTTATATGGGCTTAAAATGTATATGTAAAGGTTGAACAGTTGTCTTTGGTAGTTTGTCTTGTTCATCACTTAGTTCCAGAGATGACTTAAAATGCATTTTGAAAGTCTTTTTATTAATTTATTTTTAGAATCTTTGAGTGCCTACATTTTCCCTATGGTGAAGGAACTTTTCTGAGCCATGTGAGGATTACATTTGTGAATAACGTACTTACTTCTTTTAAGAATTTTTACATCTAGTGTTAAATCAAACAAGGAAGTGAACAAAATACTGAAAGCTAAAAATAGGTTATGGGCCAGAATATTGGTGAGGACTGTGCTATTTTTATAAGTTCAGATTACTTACAAATTTAATACATAGATTCTTTCTCTCTAAGAGTTTTCTTTTTTTATTTGATTTTTTGTTATTTAATCTGGATATAATAATGGAAAAAAATATAGCAAAAAGTACCTGTTAGGTAGGTTGTATAAGTGGATTAATGATCCTAATATAGGTATGTATAGGTAAAAAGACATAGGCATCAGGTGATAAAAAAGCATTATACCTGAAATTAAAATATTTTTAAAAAAATTTTTGTTTGTTTATTTACTTTTTAAATAGAAAATAAGTATCTATAAGGATTTAAATTTATTTTCCACCTCTAAAATTTAGATCTCATTTTCCTGGGTTAATACGAGAAAGCTCATAGCTCACCTGCCATTTGTTTTATATATTAACCAAGAGAGTTCTTTTTCACTCAACAAATCTCAAACTTTTTGGTAGCACTAAAGTATATTTAACAAAAAGATAACATTCTATTCCTTAAAAAGCAAATCTTACTCAGAAATGAGTCCATATTTGTTGTTTGTTTGTTTGTTGTTATATAGGAAATTCTTGTTAGTGTTCTATGAAAGGAAATTCTAAAAAATGAGAACCAGAAGATAAGAAAGGCCACACACCTTAGTTGTTTTATCTCTGGAAATATTCCAGTGATAGCTCCACACTAAAACAATCTACATTGTGGAGGAGAACAGTTAAAATCATCCTTACTATTGGAACCATTCCAGGCACTATGGGTTGATGACCAAAGACAATTCTCCTTTAACAACTGAAAGCATTCATGCAAAACCCCAACTTGAAAAAGCCTATGAAAAAATTGCTGGTATGAAAATCAGCAGACTGAAAAAGATTATTCACTACATGTAGGAAATAAATAATCATAAGAATTATTTGAAAGAGTTATGATGATAAATGAATTCAGATCATAATAATTAGTTCCATATGAATATTGAATCTAGAATTATTTAGATCTGTGCTTGCTAATATTTGTTTCATTTTTACATCATCAAAACAGTAGAAGCAAATAATTATCATACAACATATCACTATTCATAAAAAACACCCAATATCAAAAATAAACAAGAATTAAAATTTTAAGTCTGATAACCTCATCTTAAATTACATCACTGACCCAAAGTATAGCCCAAAGTACAAGTATGCCCTATTTTAGAGCTGTGATCGACTAATAAGGCTTTCATATTAACTAACCTTTATGTTTAAGTTTTTGAAATTGCAATATAAGTAAATTTAGCTAAATCATGTTTCAAGGCAGTTTAATATTAAATATCAATAGATCTTTTCTCTATGGTGTGCATAAAAAATAATTTTTGAAATTGAAAAGAGAATACAGCTGTTGACCAGCAATGGCTAAAAGGCTCAAGTGAAGTTTCATGAAACACTGCTTTCCAAGTTGGTTTTGTGCCTAGCATCAGTGCCTAAAACTATTTTTAAATGCAATTAAGATCACAGAGGTGGAATAAATCCAGAAAAGAGCAGCTGTCTCTATTGATATATCAATTGCACACACGTTAGGGACTCCTGGTTATTTTCACCATTCAAATTCACTATCTTTAACAAATTTGAAAGTAAAAAAAAATTGCAGGTTCTAAAATATTAAAGTGGGTTTTATACAGAAAAAAATTCTTATAACATATCTTGAAAACCATCATCAACTAGCAAGTAACAGTCTCTATTATTTGAAGAGGATAGGGTTTTTGTGTTGCTATTATAATTTTTTTTTTTTTTTTTTTTTTTTTTTTTGGGTTATAATGTTTTTTTATAATTAGTATTAATCTGCATGAGCAAGTACCCATTTGTCAATAAAACTGCTTGATTGTCTATAAGAAAACATAGATGGACACAACTCATGTATTATATTAATCTTGGCTACTGCTAATTGTTACCACTGCTGTCTTTGTTATTTAAACCATTTGTTGAAAAGGGATGATATAACTCTCAGGATGAATGAATCAGATTTTCCCAGTCCTAAGATACTTCTTTTATTATTACGTAGCAGTTATTCATTTTCTACTTCAATGTCATGATGTAATTTATTATATGATTAATTTTGCTGTATACATAAATGTTGATCCTGTCACAGAAATAACAATAGACTCTTAATTCAGTGTCATAGTAAAATTTCCTTTTACCTTCAAAAAGTTTGTTAAGCTTCCTGAGAGTATAAATAGTCCTCTTTTTTTCTTTCATCACAGATAAATCTTAATAATTGTGAGTGGAATCTTCCTAATGTAGGGGCCTCCAGATTTAGTCAGAAAACAATGAACTTTGGAGTTACACAGATCTTGGTCTGATTCCTAGCTCTGTAACTTACTTTATCTATGATTTTGTTGCCTAACCTATAATGATGCCTTATAATGATTCAAGTAAAACATTTTAATTCTCATGCCTGGAAATTGCTGGTGGAGAGTTCAAAAGAGAAAATGGATGCAGGAACTTAGCACACTACTTTTCCACCTTAATATTTTTGAAATAAGACAACACTTAAATATCAAAAGAATTCACATTTAATATCTTGCTTGTCTCATTTACTGAAAATCAATGAATCAGGCAACATTTGGCCTCCAGGCTCTCATGGCAGCACTACCTGTAGGTGTATAACTAGTGCTAACTAGAATGCTTTAATTTATGGAATATTTTTTAGCAGTTATTCAATATCAGGCCTTTTTCCAAGTATGAGGAATATCATGCAGAGCAAAACATAAAAAGAATCAATGTTTGGACTTCTTGAAACCCAAGATGGCAGTGTAAGATACTCCAGGGTACCAATCCCTCACAGAATCTTTGAACAACTAGCAGAAATTGGCAGAGTCATCTAGCTCAAAACTCCAGAAAGCAATTAAAGGGTTGCAGTAACTGGGCAAGTGCTGATTTTTTTAAAAAATGCAGCTTTAAAGATAGTGGAGGAAGCACATGGCTCCTTCACTGACACCTCCCCCAGTTCCTCCCCAACACAGTTCGGGGCTGACCTACACTTTCATTATGAGTCCCTGTTTGTATACCAGAGAAAGCAGAGTAACCTATATGCACATCCTGGGGTGTGTGTATGTCTATGCCAATCTATTGGGTGGTGGCCTGAAAATTGAACCAGCACACCTGTCTCTGGTTCACCCTTCCAATACTTGGCCTGCAGGCAAAAGAAGGTTGAAGACAACTAAAGAAAGAATAATTAAGTCAAAGTGGCCCAGGCCAAAGGATTACCAGCTTTAAGACATACATTAGAACACCCAGGAATGGGGGGAAGGCATTCAGAGTCCTATAAAGAGGGGAGTTGCTAAAGCTATGAGTTACTGGGGGCCTAAGATGAGACAGCCTCAGAAAAGATGGAGAGGACCCTGCACGTGACTGTCACCTGGGGTGATCTTGATAGGAAGGCTAAACTCTGAAGGAGAACACCAACTAATGCAGAACCAATTTGCAAAGACATTGAGCAGAAGGAAGGAAAAAACAAAGATTAGAGTAGAGATTAATTAAATAGAGAATAAAAAACAATAGAGAGAATCAATAAAACCAAAACATGATTCTTTGAAAATATCAATAAAATCATAAAACTTTAGACTGATAAACAGAGAGAGAGGGGACTCAAATACTAAAATAAAAAATTAAAAAGGGGACATTACTACAGACTCCACAGTCTGTAAACTAATTCTGCTTCATTGCAGAATAGAATAGAACTTCATTCATTTAATAAAGATAATTATCAAAAAATTATCCAAAATAATATCTAATGGTAAAATTTTAGAAGCATTCCAAATAAATCATGGGCCAGAGAAAGATTCACACTATCATGATTTATATACAACATTGTATTTGAGTTCCCAGACAATGGAAGAAAATAAATAAATAAATAAATAAATAAATAAATAAATAAATAATTTCATAGTGATTTGTTGGTAAATAAATTGATAAAAAAAATAAGGGTATGAAGAGAAGAAAAGAAACTGACATTAAAAATATGATTATTTAATAAAATATTCAAGGGTGTATGAGATTATGTAAGAATCAACAAAATTTCTATAACTGAATTATATATGACTCTATAATTGAAATAAAGATATCATCAAATTCTATTGCATACCTAAGGTGGAAAATCTAATACAAATATAGTTTTGACTGGGATAATTATAGGGATTTCTCATAGGACTTAAAATAAGATATCTTTCTGGAGAGAAGAATATTATTCAAAATATTTCTTTTCTCAAATTATAATGATTTCATGTGATTCTAATTAAATTTCCACCAAGTCATTTTTTGTCAAATTTGACAAAGGAAGCCCAAGAATGGTCAAAACAACTTTCAAGAACTAAAATTTGATCTACTGTTTATCTAAGGTCATTATGAAGCTATAGTAACAAAGTGTGTTTTTGGTGTAACAGTAGACAAAATATACTTTCTGAAGGAAATAGTCATTGAGTATATCCACACAATCAAAGTCATGTACATTTGGGAGTAACGTACATTTTGCAATAGGTGAAATTACAAATTAGCACAATTAATAAATAGTGCTGGACACAATGTTTACCTATATAGGAAGAAAGGTTCTAACTGCATGGTCCACACAAAATATATTATCATGTACTTAAAGACACAAGTATGAAAGTTAATAACAATAACAGAATTTTAGAAATAATAAAGGAAAAAAATTTTCAATAAGGGCCCAGAAGGACAAAATATAAAGGAAAAGATCAAAAACATTAAGATAAACTATTTCCAATAGTTAAGAAAATAATTCACACCTAGGAGATGATTTATTCAAAATAAATACTTGAAAATGATTATTATCATGAATACATAAGTCATTGAAATAATGTTCTTCAGAAGTCACAGAAACCCATAAAATTGGCCAAAGCATATGAACAGATAAAAAATGAGTAAGAAAAGAGAAAAAATATGAAAATGTATTTATTTGCACAAGTAAACAGAGAAAAGTGCATTAAAACAACCCATAAATATAGGCTTGCTAAATATGTACAAATTTGATAAACTGGAGTATTGGCAACACTTCAGAAATCTTGTACCCTGGTATCACACACGTGCACATGGACATATGACCAATGTTGCTTATTGCAGCATTGCTTGTGATAGAAATACAGTGCAAACTTTTCTACTATTAGGGAAATTAACATGTGTTTTATTCAACAATGGGATAATATAGTTTAAGTGAATTAGCTAGATATAACTTTCAAGTACTTAATTCTGAGTGAACTGATCAAGTTGATATAACCCAAATAATAATGATACAATTTAGATAAATTTTAAAACAACTGGGAAAAAACAATATCATATGGTTTTGGATCTCTGTATTTATGTATATATAAAGATACTCATATCCTATATACAGAGATGTCTAAAAGTGTAAAATAATCCAAGAACATGAAATAAAAGAAGTCACTTCTCTGTAGAGTGACTCAAAGAAATGTATTCAAGGACAAAGGGATAAAGTAAAAAATGGCAAAATATTAACGTGGTTGTCATTAGTTCCTGTACTTTTCAATATATTTGAAATACTTTATAGTTTAAAATATTAAATTCAACTGGCAAATGGGCAAGAAAATGCATAGTTTACAGCTTTACCAAACTAGTTGCATCTCTCATAAAGGCAGGACCATGTTTGTATATACAGCATTCTACGTAATCCCCCCCAAAACAGATGTTTAATTAAAGTAAGGTGAATTCATGACCCTGTGCAGAGGAATAAGAGGTACTATACTTCTGAGAAACAATCTGAATACATTACAGCTGTTACTATGGTAGGATTACTATGACAGCTGTAAAGCATCTCATATGATTTGAATGCCAGTGTTTACCTAATGTGCCACCAGAGTTGAAAAACAATTATCTAATTAGAAATTAATTTCTGAAGTTATGTTCGATAAGTAAGGCTAAGCAAGGCACCAGGTGCCTCTGATAGCATCATTAAGTCTATGGAGGAGAATAGACCCTTACCATTCTGAAGTGGTCCATGAATAAACAGCATTAGCATCACGTTGGAGCTGGTTAGAAATGCAGAATATCAGGCACCTTCTCATAGTTTTAGAATCAAAGCCCATATTTTAGCAAGATCCTCAGGCAATTTATATGTGCTTTAATTTTGAAAGGCACTGCTACAAAAATTATTAATTGGGATAAATCTGGGTGCTTCCTTGAGGAAGCACTTAATAAGCATTTAATCGTTAAAATATTTCAATAGTTTTATCAATTTTCTATAAAGACAAGTGTAAAGAAAAACAATACTCCTTTAATAAAAAACACTTCCCTAAAATATTCTTTAATCTAATTTAACTGAATGAAAAAGTTAGAATAAGTTCAAATCTTTCAGCCTTCTCGTTCTATATGCAATTTTAAATAAGGAGATGCTAAGTCAGTTACCCAATGTCGTATATGAAATTATGGAACCCAGAGGTTTCCTGACCAACTAGTCAGTGGAAAGTAATCTACACATTCGCAAATATAGAGGACCCAAGCTCTGGCCCTCACAGATACACCTGGGTCCAGTTTCTGATTAGATCCTCATTCGGACACACAGTATCTTTATGACCTGAGAAAAAACTATTGAGCTTTTCTAAACATTAATTTCCTAAACTGTAAAAGGCAAATATTACACAAATTGTACTGTATTGTATTGTATTTATCGACTTATTTATTTATTTTGGTGTGAGACAAATGAATTCATGTAATAGAGGATTTTCCTTGTAAATACTAACTCCTTTCCATGATAGCAATTTTCAGTTCTCACCCTCTTTCAAAGGGTAAGATTTCCTGGCTCCAACTTTCTTTTTTTTTTTTTTTTTTTTTGCTGAACTTCAATTCTTCAGTAACTTTCTTCTTATCTCTATAATGAAAGTTTTGTTGAACTGAAGAACAGAGTACCAGAAATTTGTCTGCAGAAAATTCATGCTCTAGAAAGAATAAAATCTTTCATCTTGAGTTTTCATGAAAAGCTTAGAAAACTAAAATTGATTCAGATTAAGCTATGCTTCCTTGTTGAATCTTCCTATTTTCAGAGTTTCAATTTAATGGGAGTACATGAATTTGAGAATCAGTCATTTCCAGGTATGTGAATTGAATATTTTAAATGAATCAATGTTACATTTAGACAAAAGCAGACAAAATTAAAAAGGATCAAAGGTATTTATCATTTTTGTAAATAACGATAATCCCAGAGAGATTGAATACATTTATAATTAGGAATTCACAATTAAAATTTGTAGTTCAATGCCATATGATACCAGGAAAGACTGACTATTATTTAAGATCATAGGATACTTTAGACCTCTTGCTAAAAAAAAAGTAGGTTTTATTTCTAGACATATATATTAAGTATTCAGATATTCCGTACCCTCTGAATAATGCAAAGGTGAAAATATGGCATCTGAATTATTTTGTTAAGTTCTTGCCTTTTACATTTCTGTGCTATTATGTCATTGCCCTTTTTCATATAATTACCAAGAAGAAGAAGCTCTTTAATCCCTGTCTCTCTTAAAAGGTAGCTATGAAATTAGCTCTGTGTTTTGCAGGAAATAAAAAGAGAAAAAGAAGAAAAAACTGAATTAAAACTTTAGCTCCCATCTTCTATTAATAAAAAATAAAATTCAAATATCATTGTTCCTTAGTGAGTATTGTTGATGAAGTTGTATGGGTAAATGGAGGGAACAAACATTTTAGCAGCTAATTTAAGTTTCGGCTTCAGCTCCAACAGGTAAAGAGCTTGGAAGTCATCATTCCATCATTACAACTAGAAAACCACTGAGCAAGCTGAAAATCAACAGATTTTCTTGGACCCATAAGATATGAAGATTGCAGGAGAAAAAGGCACTCCAACATCTGGGAGACAGGCAAATACAGAAAATCATAGCTGAGATCACCATACCTGCAGCAGAAACACTAGAGCCATACACTTAAATGGAAAGCTGACAAATTGCTAGAGATCGAGTGTAGACTAGGATGAAAGAGAGAAACTTGGGGGCCAAAGACTCAGGGTGTACCCACATTTTCATGAATGTTGCCTCCAGGAAACCCACCAGTTTCTCATGGTGAAGAGCCAAGGAAAAACTCTAGTGTTTCTGTCAGGGAGAAGGGAAAAGTAACCATTCTGAAATGGCTTTGAACTTTTTGAAATTTCATCGCATTCTCTATACTAAAGATGTACTCAGCAGAGCTGAGATTTCCAACCTCTTCCTACCTTAGGGAAAAGAAATAATCAACTACAGAATACTCTAGCCTCTCTGCTAGGGAAAAAACAATACCAGAGAAGCAACAGTGGAGACCTTGCAGGTCTTTCAGCTGTAATCTATTGCTGTTATACTGGGGCCCTTTTGATATGATGGTCATGTGGAGGAAGGGAAATATTCTAAAATCCTATGATTTATTCTCAGTGTTTTAATGGACCTAAGTTTATGCCTTTCTTTAACTGTATCTTCAGTCTGAAGAACTCCATTTAGCATTTCTTATAGAGCAGATATAATTGTGATGAAGTCCATCAGCTTTTGTTTATCTGGCAATGTCTTAATCCCCCCCTTATTTTTGAAAATCAGTCTTCCCAGCTAGAAAATTCTTTGTTGGCAATTGTTTTTTTCAGTACTTTAAAATTTCATCTCATTGTCTTCTTGTCTCCAAGGTTTCTAATGAGAAGCTGACAATCTTACTGGGCCTCCCTTTTACATAACGTGTTGCTTTTCTCTTGCAGCTTTGAGAATTCTTTCTTTGTCCTTGGTATTCAACAGTTTGACTTCTATGTGTCTGAGTATGATTCTTTTTGAGTTTATCCTGTTTGAGATTCACTGGACTTCCTGAATGTGTATATTCATGTCTTTCATTAAATTGGGGATGTTTTCTGCCATTATTTCTTTGAATATTCCTTCCACACCTTTCTTCTTCTCCTTCTGGACATCCATAATGTGTATATTAATAGGCTTGATTATGTACCACAGGTCTCTTGAACTAAACTCTACTATAGCTTAATGCAACTTTCCTTTTGTTGTTTCCTACCTGTCATTTTTTCCTCCTTTTTTAATCTTTTTCTTTTGCCTCTCTACCTTCTTTAACTTTTCCTACTTCTTTGTGGAAGAAATGGAAATGTCCTTATATAGATAGTAATGATGGTGGCGAATACATAAATACATGACTATACAGGGAACCATTGATTGTTTACTTAGGATGGAATGTATGGAGTTTGAACAAATCTGTCTTAAAAAAATGGGTTGATGAAGAAATCTTGAGGGTACTATATTGAGAGAAATAAGCAGACACATAAAGGCAAATATTGCAGGGTCTCACTGATATGAACTAATTATAATATGTAAATGCATAGACATGAAATATAAGTTACCAGGATATAGAACAAGGCTAAAGAACAGGGAGCAGTTGCTTATTATGAGCAGAATGTTCAACTAGGTTGAACTTAAATGTTTGCAAATGGACAGAGGTGATGGTAGCATATTGTGAGAATAACTAACAGTGCTGAATGGTGTGTGAATGTGGTGGAAGGGGGAAGCTCAGAGTCACTTATTTCACCAGAAGGAAAGTTGGAGATTAAAAGATGGGAATGTATAAAACAGTGAATGTTGTGGTGAGCAATGTCCATGATCAACTGCACAAATATTAGAAATCTCTTTCATGAACTAGAACAAAGGTATGACACTATAACTAGAAGTTAATAATAGAGGGGCATATATGGAAATATAAACCTATTACAAACTGTATACTACAGTTAGTAGTATTACAACATTCTTTCATCAACAGTAACAAATGTAATATACCAGCACTATGAATCAATAATGGAGGGGGGTGGTGGTTAGGGGTATGGGAAGACTTGAGTTTCTTTTTTTTGTCTTTATTTCTTTTCTGGAGTAGTGAAAATGTTCTAAAAATTGAAAAAAAACTTGTGGTGATGGATGCACAGGTGTATGATGGTACTGTGGGAAATTGATTGTACACTTTGGATATTTGGATAATTGTGTGGTATGTGAACAATCTCAATAAAAAAACAGAAAGAAGAAAGATCAATATGACTGGAGAATGATGAATGAGGGAGGGTGAAAATGATAGCTGGAGGGTAGAGAAAAAGTTGATCCTAATCCTGGAGTTTTAGTCAGAGCCCATACAATAGAGTGTTTTGTAGATTATACTTGTTTCTTAAAGGGGTCACTCTGGTTCCTGAGTAGAAAACAGGTTAGAGAGAGATGAGAGCAGCCTATATATAGGGTGTATTCTGGTAGGTATGATAGTGACTTGCATTAGGGTTCTATGTGTGGCAATAGAAGAAAGTGGGTGGATTTGGAAAATACTTTATGAAGTACAACCAGCAGGACTTAACTATTGGTGACTGTGTGAGCCAGCTTCTGACAGAGATAGGGACATGGGAGGAGAATAAATTTTGGGACTGAGTGTAAGATATATGTATAGGATGTCAATTATGCAACTGCGTATATAAGAGATGAAAACAGATGTTTAAGATAGAGATATACATTTGACTATTGTCAGTATATTTTCAATATTTGAAACTAGCAGAGTGGAAGAGAATTCCAAAGAGACCGTGGAGGTGCAAGGTTACATAGAAATTGAGATACCAGTGAAGGGCATTGATAAACACCAGCCAGTTTTAGTAGAAAATCTAAGGAAGTATAGTGTCATTTCCACATATACATGTATGTATTTGAGAAAAGGATGATTGGTCAAGCACGTTGACAGCTGCTACGGAGCCCAGTAAAAGTAATGGCTGGAAGTCCATTGGATTAAGCAACAAAGGCATTTTTTACTTTTAACTTAGTTATTTCAGGCTACTAGTTTTAAGTTGAGGAGTGAAGGAAAGGGAGGAGAAGTAGCCGGAATTGAGCTTAGAGAAACACTTGTCTTATGCCAGCCTGGAAATGAGAGGCATGAACAGGAAGAATCTGGAGGGGATATGGAATCCCAAAAGGATTTTCTAAAAGATGGTTCTGGGATTGGATCATGAACCCCACAAAAGACATGTTCTTAATCTTACTCTCCTGTGGGTGTGAACATTTTGAACATGTTAAACTGGCCAAGTTCAATCAGGGTATGTCTTAATTGATATTACTGGAGGCCTTTTAAAGACAGAAAATTCAGACACATTCAGCAAGAGATCAGTACAAGAAGAAGCCAGAAATCAGCAGAAACTGGAAGAGCAGACAAAAGGAAACAGTGATCACCATGTGATTGGAGGTAGGGATTTAAGGCAAAAACCCCATGGTTTGTTGCAAGCACACACCAGAGGATGACAGAATTTATACAAATAATAGCCTTGTCAAGAGCTTGATTTTGGACTTCTAGTCTTCAAAATCATGAGACAATAAATGTTTATTTTTTAAGCCAACCCATTGTGTGGTATTTGTCATAGAACCTCTGGCAAACTAAGACAGTTGGGAACTTGGATAGCTCATTCAAATTGTTTTAGTGTCACACTAAACTCTATAAGTATTTCCTGATGACCCTTCTTTTTAAATAAAGAGTTGCATATTTTAATATCCTTGTTTTCCTTTATTCACAACCATTGGCCTTTAGGATAATCACAGAGCTATATGCCATGCCACAAATAATACAAACAAACAAACAAACAACAACAAAAAAAAAAACTGGAGCTTGTAGAGATACTGTAAAGGGCTTAACATATTGGTAGGCTCACTGAGGACCCAGGATACAAATATCAATGCTCCAAAACTTCCTGATAATTTGACAGAAAGAACACCCTCCACCAGAGCCAATGGGTGACTCAATTTCGTAATTAATTTCCACTAAAATAGCTAATTATGCCTTACTTCAGACACTTCCTCTTTGTTTATGTAGCCACATAACAAATCCCTGCACCCTATTTATTACAAAACTTATATCTTAGACACAGTAAATTACAGAAAATTAAACATGTATGCATGCATTTTTTACTTACCTTCTGAACATGTTCTTGCTCCCTCTCTTATAATACAAAAACTAGAAAAATTTTTATCCCACATTTTACACTCACCATGCCCTCTTCTTCCCTGCTTTGCTTTCAATCTGACTATCCTTTACCATCAAATCAAAATGACATTAATAAACCCCAGGGAGTAAAAAAGAACCCCCTCAAAGTGTCAATCATTCATTTTCTGTTACATATTTTTTATTTACAAATCAGTTTATGTTAAATTATATGCATTAATATTCTAACCTTCATATTAAAATCAGGTCATTAGTAGCAATTAGTATACTTTGACTAATTCAAAATAACTCTTATATGCTCTTTGTCATCTTACTTAGGCCTCTGTAAAATTTAACCATTTAAAAATATTTTTTTGAAAGAATAGTTTGAAATTTCACTTATATCTTTTTTCTAAATTGACAATACCCTATAACTATAAAGAGCATGGCTGAACTAAATGGACTCTCATGAAAGTTTATAAGGATAATATATAATTTTATAGTACTTGGGACAGACAGCATATTGCTCCTCCCCCAAGAACATGTGAATATGATATTTTACATGGCAAAAGTGACTTTGCAAGTAGGAAAATGGTGGAGTAGGAGTAGGAGATTCTAGGGTCTAATAGAACACTGCAAATCTAGGGAAGAGCCATAGGAAAAGGCTGTTAATTGCAAATACCAGTGCATTTCATTCTTTGCAGTCAGCTAGCATCACCCATAACTAGTTCCCCAAGGTCTGAGGATGTGTAATCTGATAGCTGATAACTGCTTTTGATAAGCTACTTCAGATCTCTGGGGACTGGCTCAAAGGGTTTCCATTGTTCCAACCTGCCTAGGGCAAAAGTTGCAGAACAGTCTTAAAGAGCCCACCATTATTCAAAAATACTGAAAAGTGTTAAAGAGCTGCATTTGCTGGCCAAGAAAATGCAGCATCAAGAAGCCATAGGAAAGGCTCCTGGCACCCTTGTTGGCCCTTCCTTCTCCTCCCCAGGGCAGCATGGAGTGAGCCAGCTCCTCTTATGGGTTACTGGCCTCTTCTGGCTGGAAAAAATAAATCTAGGAAACTCCTCTCCAGCTCACCCCACATAGAATTTGATTTCCAGACAAAAGCAGCTTAGAACATATAAGCAGTAAAAGAAAGAAAGTATTGAGTTGGGGGTGGGGTAAAAGTTCACCTGCTTTAAGTCCTGAGGTAGAATATCCAGGAGAAGGAGGTCTGTTTCAAAGAGAGTAGATGGGCATTCAAATTCCTGTAAATACAGCAACTACTAAGGCAACTAGAAAACAAAACACAGGCCAAGAAAAGACAGGGAGGGACTTACAATTTGCATTCACACTGGGCTGACCTTCTTGATAGGAGGGCTAAACTCTAAGGGAGAGCGCCAGCCAAGGCAAAGCCAATCTGCAAAGACATTGAGCGTAAGGAAGGAAAAAGCAAATATCAGAGTGGAGATTAAATAGAAGAGAATAAAAAGCAATAGAGAGAATCAACAAAATCAGAACTTGATTCCTTGAAAAGATCAATAAAATTGATAAAACTTTAGTTAGACTGATAAATGGAGAGAGGACACAAATACTTAAATAAAAAATTAAAAAGGGGAAATTACTACAGACTCCATAGAAATAAAAAAGACTATAAGTGGATATTATGAACAAACATATACCAACGAATTAGATAACCTAGATGAAATAAACAATTTCTAAGAAACACACAAACTACCTAAACTGACTCAAGAAGAAATAGAAGATCTCAATAAACTAATTATTAGTAAAGAGATTTAATTGGTAATCAAAAACCTCCCAACAAACAGAAGCCCAGGACCAGATGACTTCACAGGGAAAATTATTGAACATCCCAATAATTAACACCAATTTTGCTCATACTGTTCCAAAAAATTGAAAAGGAGGGAATACTCCCTAACTCATTCTGTGAGGCCAACATCACCCTCATACTATAGCCAGATAAAAGTAACACAAAAAAAGAACTGTATACCAATACATCTTATGAATATAGATGAAAAAATCCTCAACAAAATCCTAGTAACCCAAATGCAACAGTACATTGAAAGAATTATACACTGTGATCAAATGGGATTTATTCTGGTAATGAAAGGTTGGTACAACTTAAGAAAATCAATTAGTTAAATACACCACAATAACAGAATGAAGGAAAACAACAACAACACATAATAATCCCAAATTATGCAGAAAAGTCACTTATAAAATCCAGCACTTTTCTTGATAAAAACATTTAGAAAACTAGGAATAAAAGGGAACTTCTTCAACATGATAAAAGGGCATATAGGAAAAATCCACAGCTGGGAAAACTGGTTATCCATATACAAAAGAATGAAGGTGGACCCTTACCTCACATCATATAGAAAAATTAACTGAAAATGGATCAAACATCCAAATAAAAGAACTAGAACTCTAAAACTCCTAGAAGAAAACATAGGGAGCATATTCAGTGCTTTGTGTTAGGCAATTGATTCTTAGACTTTATACACAAAGTACAAGAAACAAAAGAAAAATTGGAGCTTCATCAAAATTAAAAACTTTTGTGCATCAAAAGATTTTATATAGAAAGTGAAAAGACAACTTACAGAATGGGAGAAAATATTTGGAAACCATATATCTGACAAGGGTTTAATGTCTGGAATATATTTTACAAATCCTACAACTCAACAACCAAACAACAAACAACCCAATTCAAAAAATGGCAAAATACTCGAATAGACATTTTTCCAAAGAGGTATACAAATGCCCAAAAAGCACAGGAAAAGATGAGCAACATCATTAGCTATTAGGGAAATGCAAATCAAAACCACAGTGAGATACAATTTCACACCCAACAGAATGGCTACTATTAAAAAAACAGAAAATACAGGTGTTGGAGAAGATGTGGAGAAATAGGGATGCTCATTCTTTGTTAGTAGGAATGTAAAATGGAGCAGTCACTGTGGAAGACATTTTGAAAGTTAAATACAGAGTTACCATATGACTATCCCAGTTCTATCCCAGTTCTAGACATATACCAAAAGAATTGAAAGCAGGAACACAAAAAGATATTTTCACACCAATGTTTATGAAACAAAATATGGAAGCAACCCAAGTGTCCATCAGTAGTTGAATGGATAAATTAAATGCGGTATATATACAAAATGGAATATTATTCAACTGTAAAAAAAAAAAATGGAGTTCTGATACATGCGACAACATGGATTAACCTTTAAGACATCATGTTGAGTAAAATAAGCCTGGACAAATATTGGATGAACTCAGTGATATGAAATAATTACATAAAGCAAATTCATAGAGTCCAAATCTAGAATATAGGTCAGCAGGAGCCATGTGGAGGGTTGGGAATGGGGAATTAATGCTTAAATTATATAGAATTTCTATTTGAGATGATGCAAAAATTTTTGTAATGTATGGTGGTGATTGTAGCAGAATATTGTGAATGAAATTAATATCACTGAATTATATATTTGAATGTGATTAAAGGGGAGACATTTTAGGTTTTGTATGTGTTACTAGAATCAAATTTTTAAAAAGTCCTTATAACTACATGACACAAACAGCGAACCCTAACATAAACATGGGCTATAGTTATTAGTGTAATTATAACAATGTTCTCTCACGAATTTTAACAAATGTAACACACTAATAAGTATTAATAATAGGTTGATACATGGGAACTCTGTATTTTATGCATGATTTTTCTGTAAACCTACAACTTCTGTCAAAGAAGAAAGTAGAGGGAGGGAGGGAGGAAGGGAAGAGAGAGAGAGGTTGAGAGAGAGAGCGAGGGATGGATAGATATTACATAGTGACTTTGCAGATGTGATTAAGTTAAGGATCTTGTGAAGGGGGGGATTATACTGGATTATCTGGATGGTTCCAATGTAATCACAAGGATCCTTATAAAAGGGAGACAGGAGGGCCAGAGAAAGAGAGAAGGATATTTTAAAAAGGAAGCAGAGGATCATACTCAGAGAGACGTTTGAAGATGAAACTGTGCTTGTTTTGAAGCCAAGGAATGCAGAAGACTTTCAGAAGATGGCACTGGCAAAGAAAAAGTTTCTCCCTTAGAGTATGCAGATGGATCCCTGCCCTGCAGACACCTTGATGTCAACCCAGTTAAACCCAGTTGAAACTTCTGATATCCAGAACTGTAAGTGTGCATTTATTAAGCCACCAAGTTTGTGGTGATTTGTTACAGCAGAAATAAGAAACTAGTAAAACACTGTATAATTATTCACTGTTTATTAGTGCAATTTCTCAATACAACACACTCATTTATTTCAGCATATGTTAATATATTTCAGCTGTGGCCATTCATAGTCAAATTATGACAAACATTTAAGTGCAGCAGAAAAAGAAAGGACAAGCAACTCTGCTATAGATGTGAGATGATTTGTGAAGAGCAGGAAGGTCAGTGTAGCTGACGGAGCTAACTCTTTACTTCCCTGATGACTGAATACATCAGAATCTCACCTCCCTACCCTGTCTGTAGGATTGCATCCATTTTGAGTATTGCCATGGAGAAGCTCTGCTACTCTGTCTTAGATGGTAGTTGTACTCCCTAGTAAATCTCAGGAGGATTACCTGGATCCTCTTAAAAGAGTCTACTCATTCAAGTAACTGAAAAGCAAAAAAAAGAACTGCACATGACATTTTCTGTTAATATTTTTATGGCTGTGAGTTGCCTGCCATCCTCTTAAGTGCCTTACAAAATCCAGAGAATACTACTCTTTGCTCATCAGGAATTGACCATCTATCTTTCCTGAGGGAACTCAGAAATAGTTCTGAAACTATTTCTGTGGATATGGAACAAATTTAAGATGTTTCCATGACTGACGTTTAGGTGATTGTAAAGAGTGAAAATGAGGAAAGATTTTTTAAAATGCTAGTTAAAATGTAAATACTAGGAGAGCCCATATTGGAATTACTCTTTAACAAATCCATGCAACTTTGTACTTTATTCTCTTTGCATGTATTTAAAAGTCTGAATAAATATATTTGTGCAACATAAATTTGCATAAACTGTGCTCCATATAAAGATGCATAACTTACTGTATTTCCACGTTAACTAGAGACTCAAAGCTATGGCATTCTATCGTCACATCAAAATGCTCCCATTAATGTGTGTCAGAGCTCTTCACAGAAGCATGAGAGAATAAATGGAAATAAATCTGATTTAGCTGGCTCAATCTAACACTTGAAAAATATGTGAGTTATGCCATAAGGGCTGTGCATAAAACACACTAAGAAAAAAGAATTATTCCCAGTCACAATCTTGAAGTAGTTGGGCTTGATAGTTTTTTAGCAGCTGTGTGCAAATCATTACATATCAATGGCCATGGGGAAACATTGTCAGCATCTGGAGTTTTTATTAAACAAATAGCAAGAGCTACCATTTGATTGCTCTTCCCCAAAGCAGAGATTAAATAATCGTCCATCAGACACCTGCTGCAGGAGATTCATCAGAACAGCCTGTCCTCTCCATTAACTAAAAAGTAGCATCTTTTTTGCCTTCTCTGACAAACAAAACTTGTCATGGTGTGTGTATGTGTGTGTGCATGTGTGTGATTAAAACTAGAAACAGAAGAAATGAATGGTAATTTAATGAGAAACACATATTCTTCCTTAGTTAAATGGGGATTAGAACATTTGAAAATGTGATTATTGTATCATAACATGGGTGACTATGAATTTTAGACTCCACATGTTCTTTTAATTTAGCATTAGCATATTTCAAAAGATTAGTCCCACACAGTAGGACTTGGCATGGATCAAAATGATTTCCAGTGATAGAAATGGTTGGAACTTATTAAAATGCAAGAGTTATCAAAATTGGAGTTGGGAGACCACTTATTTGCATGAGATTTTCACATAGGTTTAAGAGTTATATATCTGGGAAAGCAAGTGTTGGACTAATTTCATCAGATTTTGCCAGTTCTATGCAATAGTCATATTAAATAGGAGCTTGATTTTAAAGTAGAATGTGGTGACACCTTTCACAAAGACTGCTGGTCTCCCTTATTGAAGACAGTGAAGGTATAATAGATATTATTTATGAAAGTTGTTTGAAATTGTTTATATTTACATCACTGAAAGTGTGGTCCTCAGATCTGAAATATCAGGTTCATCTGTGAACTGTTAGAAATGTAAATTCTGCATCTCCTCAACCAAGACTACTGAATCAACTTCTGGAGGTGGGTCCCCATATCCGTGTTTTTACAAGCTTTCTAGATGATCTGTATGTATGCTAAATTTGAGAACCATTAGCTAATGTTATTTGGGGGCACCAATGACTTGGATTTATTTCTAAAATATTTAGAATATTCAAATTTGAACACAACCTCATTACCATTGGTCATATATGGAATCATGAAATAGAGTCTATGTGCTTTTCAAAACACTTTCATGCATACACATAACAAAACAAAACAAAACAAAAAACACTGAAAAAACAAGCTTTGTGTTTCATTTTGTAGACTTATCCAGACATATGTGATTGGGTTTACCTAGCTAGCACTTTTTCCAAATTTGTATTTAAATGTGAACTGGGTGATTATTTGCAGTAGGAATGGATTATTTAGTTGGTTTATAATAAAAAATGATGTAAGTGGAAACATTGTCCAGGCGGAGGAAAAGGCTTTTTGTGATATAGTGTTTGAAAGTACTTTCTAGATTGTAAACCTAAATATAATAGTTGAAGTAATATTTGGATTGCCAGTTGAATTGGTATTTCTCTTACTACCATGCCATAGACTCTTATTCCTAAGATATTGTTAAAGAATATGTTAAAGAATATTTAGACCATAGTAAGCGTATCATTTAGATTTGTTCTCGGGTGAAGTTAAAGCAATTCTCTTGCCTTGCAAGATATCGTCAAGTCCATGTTCAAGGAAAATAGAAGGGAAAAGACAGGGCACAATATCCATTTGTCTCTTTAAACAGAAAACTAAATTTTTCTTTAAAACCCTCACAGGAGCCTTGGATTAGGGCTTATTCATACATAAAGCTACTTATAATAGAAGCTGGTGAGGGAGATGGTGTTGGGAATGGCTGTTAAGCCAGTCTAAAGCTGCCACAAACATTTACAAAATTTTGGTCATTTTTTTGGATCAAAGAATTTATAGTAGATTATATTTTAGTGATTAATGTTCATCACCAATACATTCTTAAAGCAAACTAGTTGGGTCAACCCCATCGATGTATTTAAAGATGAACATCTCTAGACTCCTTTTCTCTGAGGGTTCTAATAAGGGTTTATAGAATAACACAAGATTGAAAGAGCTCAAGTACAAATTTTCCCCAACTCCTATCTTCAACAAGATATGCTAACATAAGGCAGATGTTATAATACTTCCGAATTTCCTAGGGAGGAACACTGCATGGCTTTCCTCAGTGACCTATTCTAGTGTTTCTATGTATATTAACTAAAAGACGCTAGTCCAGGACATTGGACTTTGTCACGTACAGCTCTATCAGCAGCAGGGAGCTGAACTCAATGAACTTTCAAGGTCTTTTCTAAGGATATTATCAGATTTTCTTGCCTGTGGAGTATGAGGACTTGTTTATATCCACATGAGGTCAATGCCGCTCCCTCCTATTAATTTTCCTGCCATCTGTGCTGCCAGATGTAGTGAGAACAGGGGAAGCACTCCACCCTAGGGAAGAAAAGGCAACTCTGCCCAACTGCTCTGCCTCTGCCTCAGAATTAATTCTTCTCTTTGTTCCAGGAGATTTCTGATCTCATTTACCAAAAATAAAAGTCTTGAGTTTACAACAGTGTTGTAAATAGCCATTTATTTAGTGGAAAAAAGAAAAGAAAATTTATGCTGAATGGATAATATTGCATGAAATTTCTTTACTTTTGCTATTTGTGAAATGCTCTGGTACTTATTTGCCATCTAGAGCTATGTTGGACTATATATAACGTACTGTTGTATATTTGACCAAAGATAACTGAGATGAGATTTACTCATGAAGAAGAAATTAAGGGGACAATAATGCAGAGAAAGTTGGGAAGGGAGAACATGCTATGATAGGGATATAAAAGATATCTTAGAAGTTCCTCCTCTTCATTTCTGTAGCAAACCTGTCAATTAACCCAAGAGTGTAGAATTATCAAAATAGGGCACTTAAGGTACTGAGAGAATAAAAGCTACCTCTGCCATCATTACATCTGGCTCCTCAATATATTCCTTATTCATTTTGTAGTATTGATATGTAGCACTGGGAATCACATGAGATTTGGGGGAAGTTTATTCCTATATTTGAGTCACCCTCTTGTAGACTATAAAAGCTAGAAATGACTTCCAAGATAATCCGTCTATCTCAGTCATGATACAGATAAGGAAACTGAAATATGCAGAGGTGTTTTTCCTCAGTCCTTTGTCATGCAGAGCTACATCATTTCTAGTAAATAGCATAGTCTTGTAACTAATGGTTAATTCTGTGATCTGTATCTGGCATGTTAGTATTTTAATTAGTTTCCTTTCATACACCCATCCACAAATACCATTGACCAAATTGAACTTTGTATTTATTAAGTGGGAATACTACTTCCCTTTATATCATATGAATAGTGGCATTGAGGAGTAAATTTAAATGAAGGTTGAAATATTCCTAATGTTCTCATGAGGTTGACAAAGATTAGATGCTTGATTAAAATGAATACGGAATAATAATAATAAATTATTAATTCAGTGTATCCCAGCTCTGACATTCACTAACTGTGATCTTGGATAAATTACTCTATGTCCCAGGACTCACACTTCCTTACAATGAGATATTTAGTCAATGAGTGAATCAATTAGTCTACCAGCTTTGTCTTCTTTTGTGGTAGCAAATTGCATACCTTAGTTTTACTAAGTTTAGAAATCTTTTTTTCTTAATTTATTCATGGTATATTCTATAATCCAATACAAGAAAAAAAAATTAAAAAGGAAGGAGAAATGTGTCAGCAGAGACAAGTTCAACATGGGTACCAGAATTTTGCCCACAACACTCAAATCTCAGGTATCTAGGGGAAAAGGACAGAATATTTGAGAATCCTGAAGAGCAGAAAAGAAACTCTACAGATTTATCATCTCAGGCTTAGGATCTGGCCACTTGCTCCCATTTGTCCGGATAGCATCAGTTTTGATGCACAGATTATCCATTCTTAACTACCCCTGTGGTTTGTAACTCCTGGCAGTTTCAGTGAGATTGATTCAATAACTAATTTACAAGTCATTGGAGAAATTGGAAACCAAAGTATATAAACACTTGCAGGATTAGATTATTAATACTATTCCAACCATAATGGTTCTAGGACTAAAATAAAATGTAATCCCATCAATTTCCATAGTCATTTTTTTCACATATACAGAAAAATATTATGTGCATTTCAAGTTTCATCATATTGAGTTTTGTAATCAGTTGAGCAATCCAAAATGTATAGTAGAATTGATAGGAATCTTCAGGGAATGTACTTCCCTTAAAATAGAAAATGACAGAAAAAATAAACAATAGCACACATTGAGTTCACTAGAGGAAAGTGTCAGGAGGATTTAGTTTGATTCCAAGGTTTAGAAAGACTTTGCTCACTGTTTTATGAATTCTCCTCCAAGGTTGATAGCCTACAGTTATGAGAAGGTGGCATCATCATTATATTTTGGCATCAACTTGGGGCTGTTCTGCGGAAGAACTCAGAGGCAGCCTTAGCAAGCATTAGGATAGAGGCCAAATTGCCCCTTGGACTATGCCTTAGTTTAAGACGGTGCTATGACAAATATCACACATTGGTGTGGATTAACAACAAGAATGTATTAACTCATGTTTGGGAAGCCTTTAAGTCCAAAATCAAGGCATCAGCCAGGCCATGCTTTTCCCTCAAATCTTGAGCATTGTGGTGCTGGCTTGCTGCAATACTTGGGGTTCCTTGGCTTGCATCTCTGTGACCTGGTGATCTCTCTCCCTTGTATATAGTCATCCAGTTGCCCACTGATTTCTCTCTTCTTCTTCAGGCCTTCTTGACTTCTCTTTAAAAGGCCTCCAGTAATATGGACTAAGGCCAACCCTGATTCAATTGAGCCAAATCTTAACTAAAAATAGCATTTTCAAAAGGTCCTATTTACAGTGGATTCATACCCAAAGGGATGTGGATTACGTTTAAGAACATGGCTTTTGTTGGGGTACGTACTTCAATCTACCACAAGCTGTTTTTGCCTTGGGAAGTTACTGGTACACCTTGGAAAGAAATCCAACATGGAGGTGCCTCAGTTTGTCTTTGGTGATCTGCTACCTATCTTTTGAGTCTTTCCTTCTACTCCCTGAGTTACTTTGTCATTTTCTCCTCAGGGGTTTGTTAAATAAATTTAAGGAGTTTACTGCTATAGAAAAGCATAAAGATGTGGAAGATAATTTGGTCTTGGAAGTCTGCAAACCATTCTTATCATGTTATGACCAAAATGCTATATTTGGATTTTTATTAAAAAATAATACTACAACAAAAGGTAATAGAAATATTTGAGTCAACATTTCCATAATGAGAGTTTTGACATATATGTAATTAAAAAGAGCACTGGATTTGGAGTCAGGGAACCTAGATTTACATCCAGCTCTGCATTAGATATTATGAGACTTAGTCTTTCTTCTGAAATAAAATAGAATAAAGATAGCTATTTTTCCAGAATGCATTTAATGACTAAACTATATGGCATATGGAAACACTGACTACCCAACAGTAAATATTCAAGGAGTATTTATGAAACAAGCTATGTCTGAATTGATAAAACTAATTCAGATCACCTCTAGTATTTAAGAGCGTTTTTTAAATTTCTAACTCTGCCTTACCCTTGTACCTAAAATTACATTTAGACTAAATCATCTGTAGAATCTTCAAATCACAGTTCCATTTATCTACCCATAACCCCTACCTCCTCAAATGGTTCTGAACTAAAGGGAATTCCAAGAAAAAAAATACATAATATGAATTCATCATTCAGATGTAGTGAGTGTAGACTGGCACACAAAGAAAATGACTTCATCTACAGGAAAGAGACCATTTTCTCACATAACTGATTCTTAGATAATTAATGGAAAGGAATGATCTGAATATTGACTATTAAAATTGTATTAGATTTTCATACTTAATTGAGAGGTGAGTAATCAGTCTTTTTGTAATTGTTATTTTTCCTGAAGTCTTTTGATGCATTATGTAATTATTTATAGAGAACAGTAGACATTGTATTATGTTTTATATATGTTTTATTTATTATACTTATATAAATAGCAAAGAAACTAAAATATTAAAAAATATTGGAAATATGTAGGACAAAATTTGAATATTTAACTTGAGTCTAACAGTAGTTACAGAAAAAGAAAAGGGAAGAATGGAAGAGAAGCTATAAAAGATGGAGCTGATAATTTTCTAGAATATAAAAATAAACAGAGGTGTCCCAAAGCAAGTGACTGTGTGTACTACAGAAGATGAAAAAAAGATAAATTCATATTTTGGTATGTGGTAGTAACATTAAAGAATATCTGATATAAAGATAATTTGTTTTTTTAATTCAAGGTAAGAATTATCTACAACTGAAGGAAATTAGACCAGCAGTAAAAACAAAGGCCTAAAGTAAATGATTAATCACTAAAATGTAATAGGTTAAAATAAGTATTTAACTGGAAATTTATACCCATATAAAGAAATAACTACATGATAAAAAAGAAACACATTCTTAGATGGTGGTGAAGCCCTAAAAACATTATTAAAATAATTATTAAAGATGCTTATATTTAACATGGGAAAATAGCCCAGATGTTAAAACTGAATTGAAATAAAAACAATGACACTGTGCAAACAAATTTGAATTTATAAAATATTATATTTTACTGTAAAAATCACTATTTTTTAAATTAAAATCATAATAGATAAAATGTGCTAAGTTCTGAAGTATGTAGTAAAGGACAGCAAAATTAAAAATTTTAGACTGTTATAAAACCTGAAATAAATATCATATGCTAAGAATTTAGAAATATCCATTAAAATGAAAGAATAAAATAAAAAATGTAAAAAGATCATTAAAAATATCATTAACCCTACTGAGAATGGGAAAGTAGAAAATAAGGAGAAAAAGAATGATGGTTTAAAAAAAAACAAAACCAAGATAAGCCATTTTCAATCACTTATCTCCTGTTGTGTAGAATTTTTAGATATTTTTTTCCTTTTATCTTTTTTTTGTAGTAGCATTTATATATGTATATATATGCATGATATATATATATAAATGGTATAAAATATCTCATTTTAACCACTTCTGAGTGTACAATTCAGAAGTATCCAATACATTCACAATATTGTGTTATTATCACTAATATCCACTATCCCAACTTTTTCATCACCTCAAACAGAAACTCTGTAGCCATTCACAATAACTCCTCTTCTCCCTCCTCCCCCCACCTTGTACTCTGGTAACATATAATCTACTTTTTGACCCCATGAACTTTTCTTCTTTTCAGAATTTCACATAAGCAAAGTAATGCAATGTTTGTTTTTTGTGTCTGGCTTATTTCACTCAATATGTATATCCAAGTTTCATCCATGATGTTGCATGCATCAGAACTACATTCCTTTTTATGGCTGAATAACATTCCATTGTATGCATATACCACATGTTGTTTATCCATGCATCCATTGGTGGACATTTGGTTGCTGCCACCTCTTGGCTATTGTGAATAAGCTGTTATAAACATTGGCATGCAAATACCTATTTGAGTCCCTGCTTTCAATTATTTTGGGTACTGTATATACCAATGAGTGCTATTGCTGGGTCATACGGTAATACTATTTTCAACTTTCTGAGGAACCACTAAACTGATTTTCACAGTGGCCATACCATTTTATGGTATCACCAGCAATATATAAGGGTTCCTATATCTCCACCTACTCATCCACATTTACTATTTTCTTTCTTTTTTTTTTAATAACAGCCATCCTAGTAGATCCTGGTGGATCTCATTGTGGTTTTAATTTGCATTTTCCTAATGAAAAAATGATGTTGAGCACTTTTTCATTTGCTTATTGGCCATGTGTATATCTTCTTTGGAGAAATATCTATTCACTTCTTTGCCATTTCTTAATTGAGTTCTTTGTCTTTTTTGTTGGTGAGTTGCAGCAGTCTTTACATATTCTGGATATTAAACCCTTAACAAATATATGGTTGGCAATTATTTTCTCTCATTTTGTGGGTTTTCATTTCACTTTCTTGATAGTGTCTTTTGATGCACAATTTAAAGAATTTGGCGAAGTCCCTTTTATCTATTCTTTTCTTTTCTTGCTTATGTTTTGGTGTCATATCTAAGAAATTACTACCAAATCCAAGGTTATAAAGAGTCTTCTCTAAGTTTTCTTCTTAGAGTTTTATGGCTGTGATGGTTTGGAAGCTTTATGGACCCCAGAAGATTATTTTCTCAAAGTTAATCCATTTCTTTGGGAGTGAACCTATTGTAAATGGAATCTTTTGATTAGGTTGCTCCAGTTGGGGCATGACCCAGGGGTGGTTTTAATCCTCTTATTGGAGTCCTTTGTAAATGGGATGAATACAGAGAGAAATACACAGAGAAAAACAAATGTAGAATCCAAGAGAGAAAACCACAGAAACAGGAAGTCACTGAAGCCAGAGGCTGGAAGCAACGAAAACCCAGAAGAGAAGGGAGAGAGCAGCAGATGTTGCCATGTGCCTTACTGTCTAACAGAGGAGTCCAGGATCACCTGCAGCCTGTCTTCAGGAAGAAGGTATCACCTTGATGATGTCTTGATTTGGACATTTTCACAGCCCCAGAACTGTAAGCTTGTAAGCTAATATATCCCCACTGTAAAAGCCAACACATTTTATGATAACTGTACTTTGGCAGCTTTAGCAGACTAAACCAATGTTTTAGCATTTTTATTTAGGTCCTTTATCCATTTAAAATTAATTTTGTCTATGGTATGAAGTAGGGGTTCAAATTCATTCTTGTGCAAGTAGATATACAGTTCTCCCAGCATAGTTTGTTGAAGAGACTATTTTTTTCCCCAATTAGTGTGCTTGGTGCTCTTGTCAAAATCAGTTGGCCATAGACATATGGCCACATCATCAGAATCCTCAATCCTATTTCATTGGTCTATAAGTCTATCTTTATGCCAGTGCCACACTGTTTTGGTTACTATAGCTTTGTGGTAAGTTTTGAAATCAGGAATTGTGTTACCTTGAACTTTGTTCTTACTTTGCAATATCGAGTAAAATGATGGACTGTCATGCTGCAGTGAAAAGAATTAACCTAGACATATGTGTATCAATGTGGCTACATTAAAAAAAATTACTGGAAAGAGTAAGATGCAGAATTATATGTAATATACAATATTATTCATATAACATATGAGAAATTTATATATGTATATATCACAATGGTAGCAAAATATAAATGCCAAATCGTAAATAGTGATTTCCTTAGGAGAGGGAAGAAATGAGATAGGGGGGTGGGGGACACACAGGGATCTTCCACTCAATCTTCCTTTTTTATTTCATTATTAGTACTCTGACACAAATATGGCTAAATTTTAATATTTAATGTGAAGTAATTACATAGGTATTCATACACTATATTTTTCTCTTCTGTTTTTGAAATATTTCATATTAATGTCACATTAATACCATAAAAAAAATGGGTGAAGTAAAAACAACAATACTCCCTGAAAACACAAGTTAGAAGACACTTTCAATTTTTTGCAATTCTGTGTAATCTGAACCTTTCCTCAGGCAAATAAAGCTAGTATGACCTTTGCTTATTCAATTAGGGTTTTCACTGATTTAAGCAATATTTCAAGGGTCAACATCTCACAAATTCAAACCTGTTTTTTCATTGTTCCTTTTTACAAAGACATGCACATTTTGAAGTGTAACTATCTGGATTGATGTTATTCAACATGCACCATGCCCCAGTTAAGGTACTGGATTATCAAAAGAGTATTGAGCCATCCAGTGTGTCTGTAAGCATGCCTGCATATGAGACTCCCAGAGTTTTGTATTTTTATTTCAGCAGTCTACCGTCTCTCAAATTTCCCATAAATCCAAATAACATTGCTGCATTACTTCACAACATCTGGTGCTTTGTGACAGGTTATGTGTGAAGTAGCACTCAGAGATTTGGAAAAGAGATTGAGTATAAATGGGTTCCTCATTTGTGTATTTTCAGTGCAAACGAATAGGAGCAGGATATAACCACAGGATCATATACCCTGAATATGAAAAAAATATATATGTGATCAAATAAACTAGAATAAACTTTTAATTAATTTCAATTCAGTGCACATTTATTAAGACTGGTACTTGGCTAGACACTGTGGGAAACATGAAGATATTTAGACATGATTCATGTACTTCAAGAACTTGATATTTTAAATGGGATTCAGGACAAATATAAATATGAGATAAGATAAACAATGCTTGGGACAGTGAAGTTTCATATAAAATTGTATAGTGAAAAAAATTAGAAAGGCATTCTGGAAGTGATGCAATTCAATCAGGCTTTTGATGGATATATAGAATGTTTACTTGGAAATTAAAATAATATTTTTCTAATTTTAAAATTAATATATATTCATTTTAGGAACTTGGAGAAATTCATCAAAATGCTTTTGATGGGATTTCTGATTGTTCATGATATGCTTGTGTGTTCCAATAGATAAAGAGACATTCACTACTTTTCCATGAGGATACTATTCATATGAGCACTTTCAGGTTCATACAGGAACTAGTGTAGATAAACTAACTGGTGAGCCTCTGATAATCACTGAGCCAAGTTTATACTGTGGAGGTGTCCCTTTGCCTGGAAAGTAGAAAACAGGTCCCCTTTTCTACTTTTACTATGGGAAAATATTTTAAAGGGGTGTCAAGGCAAAATAAAAACCCCAGAGACAAGGATAAATAATGCATATTCAGATAAGGGCAGGTGACCTGGCATGGCTCAATATTGGAAGACAATTCATGACGACAGATGTATTTTGGAAATACTTAGGGCTTAAAATATATAACCACATCATACAAAACATGTTTCTCATTTAAATAAAAAGATTTCTTGGGGGATTTTCACAGACAATTTTTGATATATTTTTTAATTTAACCCAAATATTCTCTTTTGTATTTGTTCTTTTCTAGGCCTTTGCATGCAATATATTCTCCAGGATTTTTCACCTTTTCAAAGGTAGTAACCCATGTGTTGGACCAGTCATCTGTGCCAATTCCTGAGTTAGGAAATAGTACATGAAGAGTCCTACCTCTAAGGTCTCAAAGTCCAAAGTCTGACTTCCCTCTCCTTTCCTGGTCAGGAATAACTGGATTTTCTATTACGTACTCCAAGATATCTGGAACAGCTGAGAGAGACTAAGCAATATAAAGTTAGGTTTTTGTATGAATAAGAATTCTCAAAGAATGAAGAATAAATACAATGAATGCACAGAGATGCATATCAAATTTTTGCTGCATATTATGGAGTATATATACACAGACTGTAAATATACTCATAAAAGTATAGATATGCACATACCATATAGATATATACACACATATTCCCCTGTGCCTATTTCCTTAGAATAGCGTTTCTTCATTTCCAAATAATACTGAAACTTGCAAATTATTTGCATTTTATTTCTCATAACAGTAATGAATAAGGATTTGGAACCCTCTAATCAAGACTTCAAGAGAACACTGTTTGGATTACAAAGCCTGTAGAATACAGAAAATAGGCAGAAGAGGTAAATCCAAAAGATTTGCCTTATCATTCAACAACAAAGATGATGATCTGTGTCTCTAGGTAGGAAGTTACAATGGTATTAATTGAAAGAAACTGTCAGGGAGGGAACTTGTAAGAAGAAGGAGGAGACTTTGTGCACGTCTACCCAGAGGCAGAAATTTCCTTGGAAAGTACACATTGATAATAGTATTCTAAATTTATAGGAAATATAAAAAATGTTAAATATATTATATTGGTTAACTAAGCAACCTTTCAGTATATATGTACAAAGCAAATATCCCAAATGTTTTCTATGGTGTTAGGATATGAATCCCTTTTGGACTTTGCACAGTGTCAAGATTCTCAATGTCTCAAAGGGAAATATAATTATATTTCTTTTCTTGGAAATTATTGCTTTCTTAAACCTAGAAATGAACTAAAAATTACATTTGAGGGTGTTATAGATCATTTTAATTTTTGTCTGAATATAAATTTTAGGAAACATGTGAAATCTTTCAAGGAAAATTAAGATGAAAGGTAATTTAAAATGAAAAATTCTAGTGGAATTAAAAAAAAAAGACCTTATGAAATTCCTCATTTATCTTTGGATCAACTACTTCTTAAAAGCAGCCGGTAAGCAAAATGTCTTTTGAAAGGATGTAGTTTTCTCATTTCTCCATAAAGGTCTCATTCCCTGGAGCCTTTAATCTATGAAAGTCACCTTGAGGTAATAACAATGTATACAGCATTTCCAAAATTTCAAAAGTCTTCATAATTATTTCAGAGCTAACCCATAAAATATGATTGCAATTTTAATAAAATAGTATAGGTTTACATGTGCACACAAATTGTACTGTTCACAAGTTAGACTGTAATTATTTCCTTCAACAGAAAAACAGTTATTTATTATTTTAAAACTCTATTTTCACCAGCAGTGGGAGTTTTTATCTTATTTTAGCTCCAACAGCACATATTTTGATAAGTTAAAAAACAATCGAAATGCATGCTATTTTTTTTCCTTAAATTGACTACTGTAAGGAAGAAAATGGCATACTATACAGCTACAGCATATCACACTCTACTTTATGTATAATATATATTATGCACTCATATATATATATATACACACACACACACACATACACACATGCTAATATAATAAAATGATGACAAAGTATGAGTATGGGTGTTTTAGAACCCTCTGAGGCACTTAAATTTATAATATGAGTTCTATTTTATAGACAGATCACGTATTACTTATAATTTTACTCATATTTCACAAACTTTAGTTAATTTAAATATTTTATCTTTTCTTCATCCTTCTTTACTTTGTAAACTATAGCTCTATTTACATTTTCCTTGTTAGTCCTTGGTACAAACAACTTCCACTAAATATTACTTTGGGGAGAAAGAAAATCAGTTACTTTGGGGATTCTGATTTTTTTCAGTAATTAAAATATATCCTTAAAATTATGTATTTCTAGGAATATTATTATATTTCAATAGAATTGAAGAAGGCACTTTGCTTAGGCAAAGAGTGCAGGTCACACAGGAGAAGGCAAAAACCTAGTCAACACTTTGACATAGTGGATTCTGATCTGTGTGGTGAATAAATGGCTATGCTGTGTACAAGATTTTAGCAAATCTCCAATCTGTCTTATAAGCTGTACTGTGATCCTCCTCTAAAGTTGTCTAATGTATTTATGCATTTCCTTCAATTTGTCCCTCAGTGTGAAATGATCTTTCTTCTCTTTCCCTTTTAGCTAATTTCTAAACATTTTTAAGGGTCAAATCAAACATTACTGAGTCCAGAATGCTTTTCTGATATCCAAATCTGTGAAAACTTGACTTTGAAAGATGCTTTTCCATCTTTCCATGGTACAGAGCAATAATGTACATGCTCACTGCATCTATTTAATCTTGCGCTTAATGCCCTATCCAATTCAATAAAGTTAAAAAAGAAAAAAGACGTATATATTTGAAAGAAGAAAGTAAAATGGAATTTATTTGCAATAATATGATTGCTTAGGTAAAATTCTATGGAATCTACAGAAATGCTAGAATTAGTAAGTAGATTTGGCAAGATCAAAGAATACACAGTTGATATACCAACAATTAATTGTATTGTATATATTAGCAGGCCAAATAGAAGACTTGAATGGGGATGTGGTGGGAATCACCACCCTTGCATCCTTCAGGACTTTGATGATGGCACTAATATCTACAATCCCTCAAGAATTGCTTTTGATGTACTATTTTGCTAGGTAGAGGCAGTACTTGTGCTTACGTAATAGCCCTCATGCCAGAAGTCAGAGAACCATTGTGGGGATTCTTCCAGTTGCTGAGTATGTCTACTCTGATTTTGCATTCTGCAACTGGGGAAATAACCACAGAATGAGCCAGGAACCCCTGTATCCGCTGTGAGATGGTCATGAGCTAAAACTCCATTGATCACCTGACCTCCATAAGCCCCTACTTTTACTAGTGGAACACATTGATGTTTTAGGTCTAATGGAATCAATGTCAGTTCTGAGCCAGTGGCTAATCATCCCCAAAATGTATGATGATTTCATTTTGTCTGATGCATGCTTACCCTAGGGAAAGGTTGTCCTTTCCTTTGAGGAAGGCTGGGAGGAAGATTAACAGTATAAATCCTTGGGAGTATATCAGGGTCCTTCTCCAAGGTGACCCTGCCTTCCCTTCATTCAAGGAGTCTTGGTTCAGGGGGCATGACTCTCTGTTTATGTGTTTCAGGTTAGACTTTTGTTCACTTGATCTAGAACTCTTCTGCTTATACAGATCAAATAAGAATTTAGTAAACTGTTCATCTATTTCACTTCTAGGTACCCCATGATCAACTCACCAACACCGTAGGTCTCTGCAAGCCAGACTGCTCTGATTACTGTTTTGACCATTCTGGGTTTATCCAGTACAGAAGACTCAACAGAATCTAGGGTGTCAATGTCACCACTGTCATTAGAAGCAGCATATATGTATCCATTAAATTTTCGGGATCCCATTTCTTCCCATTCAATGCCCTTGCTTTAACAGTAGGCTCCCTGCAATGTTGGGAATTCAATTTACATTGTAGTTCAGCCTTTTGCACAATGAGACTGGGTCTGGTTTTCAGAAATCTTACATTTGTGCTTATAGAAATAAGAATGTATTTCCGGGCACATATAGACACTTTCCTGTTGTTCAAGTGGCATTAGAGCTGGGAATTTGTAAATATTTTGATATTTATTATAGGAATTGGCTTCCACAACACTGGGGCTTAAAATATTCAGTACACATGTTGTAAACAGATGTGCTGTCATGCAGGCTTTATTATTCCATTTATAGTTCACAGACAGAGTAGAGTTAGCATAATTCTTAAGGGCCCTAAGATTTCTGGAATGGTAAGTGAGCATTGGCTTCAAATTAAATTCACCAGCTGCATTAGCCCCTAACATGAAAGTCAGCCTGTCCTTTGAAGCTTTGAAGCCAGACATTGACTTCTCTCTAGCTATGAAAGTTCTAGATGGCATCTTCTTCCAATATGTATAAGGCTGGTTTGTCTACATTGAAAATCTATTCCGTAGTTTAGTCACCTTCATCAGTTATCTTAGATCTTCTTGATAACTTGCTGCAGGTTCTAAATCAGTACTTGCTTTTTTATCTTGCACTTTTATGTTATAGTGATAGCTTCTTTCCTTGATCCTTATGAACCAAGCTCTGCTAGCTTCAAACTTTTCTCCTGCAACATCCTTGCCTCTCTCAGCCTTCAAAGAATTGAAGAGTTGGGGCCTTGCCCTGGACTAGGCTTTGGCTTAAGGGGATAATGTACTGGTTTGATCTTCTATCCAGACCATGAAAACTTCCTCCATATCAAAAATAAGGCTGTTTTGCTTTTTTATCATTTGTGTGTTCACTAGAGTAGCACTTTTAATTTCCTTCAAGAACTTTTCCTTTTCATTCACAACTTGGCTAACTGGCACAAGAGGCCTAGCTTTCAGCCTATCACGGCTTTTGGCATGCCTTCCTCACTAAGCTTAATCATTTCTAACGTTTGATTTAAAATGAGAGACATATGACTCTTCCTTTCACTTGAACACTGAGAGGCCATTGTAGAATTACTGACTGGCCTAATTTGAGTAATGTTGCATTTCATGGAATAGGGAGGCTTGGGAAGAAGGAGAGAGTTGGGGACTGGCCAGTTCGTGGAGCAAAGTGCACAAAACGTTCATCAATTAAGTTTGGTGTCATATGGTTGGGGTTCGTAGCACCTCAAAACAATTACACAAGTAACATCAAAGATCATAGATTGCAGATCACTATAAAATATAATAATAATGAAAAATTTTGAAATATTGTTAGAATTACCAAGATGTAACACAGTGACACAAAGTAAGCATGGCTGTTCGAAAAATGACGCCAATACACTTTCTTGACACAGGGTTGCCACAAACCTTCAATTTGTAACAAATGCAATGTCTGTAAAAAGCAGTAAAACCAAGTGCAATAAAATGAAGTATGCCTGTATTTTTTTGAGAATTTTTGCAAATATGAAAGATATTGGTTTTCAGCATCAGTTTCTTATAATTTAACTGATTTCAAATATTAAGGTAATTCTGGCCACATAGAATGGGTTGGAAAGGGTTCCCTCTGCATTCATTTTCTTGAAGAGGTTGTGAGACTTGGTTTCATTTCTTCATTAAATGTTTTGTAATATTCCCCAGTGAAGGCTTCTTCTGGAATTTGTGCCTTCTTTTTTGTAAGTTTATTAATTTTTGATACGAGTCCTTCTATACAGATAAACTTGTTCAGATTATCTATTTCTCTCCATTTGAATGTTGGTAGTTGTGCTTTTCAAGAATTTGGCATCTAAGTAATTAATTTTGGGGGCAGAGGGTTGTTCATAGTGTTCCTTTATTATTTATATAATGCGCATGGTATGAGTAGTGATGACCCTTCACTCATTTCTGACATTGGTAATGTGTGTTTTCTCTTTTTTTCATTGTTAACCTGATTACACATTGTATTAGTCAGAGTTCTCCAGAGAAACAGAATCTATAGGATATAATTATGAGCTTCATCACAGGAATTGGCTCACGTGACTGTGAGTGTTGGCAAGTCCAAATTCTAAAGGGCAGGCTGCAAGCCAGAAACTCCAATATAGATGAAGTTGAATTCCACAGAGGAAGCTAGCTGGCTGAAGAAGAGGCAGAAATTCTTCTGCCTCTCAAATTCCTCCATTACAGCTTTCCATGAGGTGACCTCCCACATCGCTGAGGGCCATCTCTTTGTTGAGTGTAGATACTATCTGCCATAGATACAATCAACTGATTATGTCAAATCCATCTATGAAATGCCTTCATATTAACAATCAGGCCAGTGCTTGCTTAGCCAAACAACAGGACATCATAACCTAACCAAGGTGGCCCATGAAATTAACCATTACAGAGGTTTATTAATCTCTTCAAATAACCAGTTTTCAGTTTCATTGATTTTCCTCATTGTTTTCCTGTTTTCAGTTTAATTCATTTCTGCTCTAATTTTTGGTACTTTTTTTCTGGCTCCTTTACTCTTATTTTGCTCTTTTACCCAAGTTTCCTTAGATGGAAGCTTAGATTACTGATTTTACATCTTCCTTCTTTTCTAATACTTGGATTTGATGCTCTAATTTTCCTTGAGACTTCTTCAACCAATGGATTATTTACAAGTTTATTGCTTAATAAAAAAATTTTAAATAAATATTTTTTTTAATATTGGGGAATTTCCAGCTATCTTTCTTTTATTTATTTCTAGGTTAATTCTACAGTGGTCTGATAACATACTTTGTAGGAATTTTATGCTTTTGAATTTTTCAAGGAGTGTTTTTTTTTAGGTTTATTAATTTTTATCTATAAACACTCTATATCCACCAAGCAAACAGCCCTCCCAACTCTCCCCGTCCCCTGATAACCTCTAATCTAATTTCCATCTCTGTGAATTTTCTATTTCTAGATACCACATATAAGTGGCATTATATATTTGCTGCAAGGAGTGTTTTATCGCTTAGAACATGGTCTATATTTGTGAATGTTCAATGTGGGCTTGAGAAAAATGGATGATATACTGTTCTCGGATGAACTTCCTAAAAATGTCATTTAGATCAAGTTGATTGATAGTGCTCTTCAAATAAACTATGTCCTTACTGATTATCTGCATTTTTGTAAAGTTGCAGTTCTTAGTCCATGTGGCTGGCATCAATTACTAAAGAAGGTTGTTGACTTCAACTATAACAGATTTGTCTGTTTCTCCTTGCTGTTATATCAGTTTTGGCCTCATGTATTTTAATGCTCTAGTGTTGGGTGCATACATGTTTAGAGTTTTGTATGTTTTAACAATTTGACCCCTTGACCATTATGTGAAAACATCTTAATCCCTGATAAGATTCCTTGTTCTGAAGCATGTTTGTCTAAGATTAATATAGCTATTCCATCTTTCTTTTGATTAGTGTTAACATGATATATCTTTCTGCATCCCTTTACTTTTAATCTATCTAAAGCTTTAGATTTAAAGTAGATTTCTTGTAGGCAAAAATATGATTGCCTATTTTTAATTCTAACAATCTCTGTCTTTTAACTGGGGATCTTTAAATCACCCATATTTAAAGTGACTACTGCTGTAGTTGGATTAATATCTGTCGTATATGGAGTTATTTTCTCTTCATTTCACTTGTTCTTTGTTTCTGTTTTCCCCTTTTTTCTGCCTTCTATGGTTTTAATTGACAGTTTTATGTGATTCCATTTTACTTATTTTCTTAGCATATCCGCTAAACTTATGTTTTCAAAATTTCTTTTTAATATTTGCCCTAGAATTTCAACATACATTTTAACTATTCTTAGTCCATGTTCAAATAACACTATATAACTTCAGGTACCTTATAACACAACAGGCCCTCCTCATCCCTTATGGCATTGCTTTCACTGAGTTCCCTTATCGATAGCTATAAAATTCAAATACATTGTAATAATTCATTTAATTTTCTTCTGATACTCTTCTTTCCTTTATGTAAATCTGAGTTGCTGATCTATTAAATTTCCTTCTGCCTGAATAACTTTTCTTAACATTTCTTACAGGGCAGGTCCATTCATGCTGAATTCCCTTGATTTTATTTGCCTGAGAAAATCTCTATTTCTCCTTCATTTTTAAGTTTAATTGATGGATGTAGAATTCAATTTATTTTTTTATTCACCACTTTAAATAAATATTTTACTCCACCCTCTTCTTATTTGCATGATTTCTGACTAGAAAAAAGTAATTCTTCTTTATTCCTCTATAGATAAAGTATATTCTTCCCCTTTTGCATCTTTCAAAACATTCTCTTCCTCTTTGGTTTTACTAAATTTGAATATGATATCCCAAGGTACAGAGTTTGTTTGTTTCTTTGTTCGCATTTATCTCGACAGGTGTTCTCTGAGCTTCCTGGATCTGTGGTTTGGTGTCTGCCATTAATTTTTGAAAATGCTCAGCCATTGTTACATCAAATATTTCTTCTACTCCAATGTCTTTTTTCTCCTTCTGATATTCCAATTTCATGTGTGACACAGATTTTGAAATTTTCCCACAGTTCTTGGATGCTCTATTCTTTTTTGTGTTTGTTTTTCATTCTATTTTTTCTCTGCATTTCAGTTTTAGAACTTTGAAAATCTATACCTTCAAGCTTACTGATTATTTCCTTGGTGATGTGCAGTCTATGATCATCCTGTCAAAGGCAATATTTATTTCTGTTACATTGTTTTTTATTTCTATCATTCCCTTTATATAATTTCTGAGCCTTTCTATCTCTTTTTATATGCTACCTGTCTGCTCTTGCACATTGTCTACTTTTTCTATTAGGGCCCTTAACATGTTAATCATATTTATTTTAAATGTTCTGATTTGCTAATGATGCTGTTATACAAAATACCAGAAATTGATTGGCTTTTATAAAACGGATTTATTAGGTTACAAATTTACAGTTCTATGTCCATGAAGATGTCCAAATTAAGGCATCAACAAGATGATACCTTCACTGAAGAATGGTCAACGGCATCTGGAACACCTTTGTCGGGTGGGAAGGCACGTGGCTGGCATCTGCTGCTCCTTTGCTCCCGGATTTTTCTCAAAGTGGCTTTCTCCAAAATGTGTCTCTCAGCCCCTGTGCATCCTTGCTTGCTCTCCCAGGGTGTTTCTCTCTAAGCATCTGGAGGTCCTGTCTTAGCATCTCCAGGGAAAACTCTGGGCTTCATCTCTTAGCTTTGCATCTCCAAACATCCTTCTGTCTGCATCTCCAAGCATCTTCAAGCATCAACAAGTGTCTGGGTCTGCTCTTGAGTTCCCTTAAGTAATCCAATGAACCAATCAAGACCCACCCTGAGTGGGCAGGGTCCACACTTCCGTGGAAATAATTTAATCAAAGGTGTCATCCACAGTTGGGTGAGTCACATCTCCATGGACACAATCAAGAGGTTCCACCAATAAGATCATGACTTTTGTGGGAGACATAATATATCCAAACTGGCACACAACATCTGATAATTCTATACTTATATCATACTTGAGTCTTATTTTGATCTTTGCCTTGTCTCTTCACACTGTATTTATTCTTGTCTTTTGTTGTACCGTGCAATTTTTATTGAAAACTGAGCATCCTGTATCAGTTAAAAAGAACTGTCCTCTCTTTCTAACTAAGCCACCTTGGCAGCTGATCTCACTGCCCTCCCCCCTACATGGGACCTGACACCCAGGGGTGTAAATCTCCCTGGCAACGCAGGATATGACTCATGGGGATGAATCTGGACCCAGCAACGTGAGATTGAGAACATCTTCTTGACCAAAAGGGGGATGTGAAATGAAATGAAATAAAGCTTCAGTGGCTGAGAGATTTCAAATGTTGTCAAGAGTCACCGGACATTCTTGTGCAATATATAGATAACACTTTTTAGGTTTTATTGTATTGGAATAGCTAGAAGTAAATACCTGAAACTACCAAATTCCAACCCAGTAGACTTGACTCTTGAAGATGACTGTATAACAATGTAGATTACCAATGGGTGACAGTGTGACTGGGAAAACCTTGTGGATTGCATTCCCTTTATCCAATGTATGGATGGATGAGTAGAAAAATGGGGACAAAAACTAAATGAAAAATAGGGTGGGATGGGGGGAATGATTTGGGTTTCTTTTCTATTTTTATTTTTTATTCTTATTCTGATTCTTTCCGATATAAGGAAAATGTTCAAAAATAGATTGGGGTGATGAATGCACAACTATATGATGGTACTGTGAACAGTTGATTGTACACCATGGATGATTGTATGGTACATACCATACAATAAAATTCAATAAAACTGAATTTAAAATAATAATAATAAAAAAGAAATGGCCTTTAGTATGAGGTTTTATGTTAATTGGTAGGAGTTAGGCTGTGTTTAATGTCTGCTTTAGCTGAAGGTGCCAGAAGCTTCGAGTTCTCTAATGTCCCTATTTTTTGTCTCCTGTTTCTTTGGACTTCCCTACAAACTCCCTCTTAAGAGTGTGTGTCTTGCAGCTCTTGTGGCCACAACTCACTATCATTATAATGGGACCTTCTTGGTGTGGTGAAAAGGTATGGGGGAGGAGGAAAGTTCTATAATCTAATGATTATATCCTAGATTTTTAATGGCTCTGTGTTCTTGGGCTGTACCTTCATAATTGTTTCTTAGCTTTTTTTTTCTTTTTCTTTTTCTTTTTCTTTTTCTTTTTCTTTTTCTGGCTGAAGGGGGCTGGTTCTAGTGGCATATGTTAAGTAATGTCATTTCCCCTGGAAAGTAGGACTTTACTATGAAGCCAATATGGAGTTTTTTTAAAAATGATTACTTATCACTTCCCTTCTCCAGAATCATGAGACGATCTTGTGGCTCTTCCTTGTGAAAATCTGGTGGGGTTCTTGGTAGTAAAGCCCAAGACAGTTAGGTCCCCATTAAGACTGCTGAGCTCAGGACTTTCTCACTCTCATACTAGTCCACGTTCAGCATCCAGAGATTAGTAAACTGACTGTTAAGTGTTCCCGTGTACCAGTTTATGTCCTGAGAGCTTTTGGTCAAGGTAAGGAGATTTTGACTGTGACTCTTCAAATTTATCTCTCTCCAGCTTAAAACTGTTCCTCAATATTTGTTTGTCTTTCCTGAAACTGTTATTTTAGAAGATTAAGGCCAGTTATTTTATTGAATATTCCTCAATATAAACTGTCAAATGTTTCCTCATGTAGATTCAGACTATATGTTGATTGTCTGAATACCACATAAGGACATTATATTCCTCTCATGTTATCATATCCAGAGGCTTATAAGGCCAATCGGACCCTTTTGGGTGATGTTAATTTTGGTCGCACATTCGAAGAGTTGATGGTTCTTCAAGTGTATTGTTAATTTTCTCTTGGCAAATAAGAAACTACCTGTAGAGACACATTTTGAGAACATATAAATATCCTGGTCTTCCTCAATTTTTAATCCAACATTTAGCTTTCATTGATGATTATTTCCTGAACCATTCTTTACTATACTTACTGAAAAATGCTGATCTGCTTATTTTACAACCTCCTCCACCTGTAACAGTTAGAACTCCATCAAAAGGGAAAAACTATTCTCCACCTCATGTCTGTCTTTCTATGTCTCTATATTTATGTATACATATATATCTATCATCTATCTATCTATCTATCATCAGCAGTATTGACTCACACATTACTATTTTTGATGGCTTAAAAATCCAAGACATCATTATTTTGATGCTCAAATTGTCCTATATCTTTCCAGCAAAGGCTCCTTCAAGCTGTTTTTTTTTGTTTGTTTGTTTGTTTGTTTTTTGTCTTTTAGACATGTCTCAATCAAATTTTTTAGCACTTCCTTACTTTCTTCTATAACAAGAGAATTCAGGCTCATTCTCTGCCTTCCCTATTTTAGTTATGGGGTCGGATATTTCTTCAAGGAGACCAGGTCCTTTCTCATGAGTAGTGGTAGAAATCAAGTTCTGTGCATCTGGTGTGTATATTGCCAAGGGGTAATTTTAATTTTTCTTCCAGTTTCTTTCATTGGTCTGAGCTAGTAATTGTGTGTGTGTGTGTGTGTGTGTGTGTGTGTGTGTGGTTGTGGTTGTATTAGTTTCCTGCAATAGCTATAACAATTTTCCATAAACTGGGTGACTTAACAGAAATACATTTTCTTACAGTTCCAGAGGTTGGATTATAGAGAATAATCCATTATTTTTTTCTCTCTTCCAGTTTCTGGTGGCTTCCAGCATCCTTCAACCTGTGGTTGTATCACCTCAATTGTTTTAGTTTCTTAAGCTGCTGAAGCAAATACCATGAAATGGGTTGGCTTAAAAAATGGGAATTTATTTGCTCATGGCTTTGAGCCTGGGAAAATGTCCAAATCAAGGCATCATCAAGGCAATGGTTTCTCCCTGAAGATTGTGGAGTTCTGGGGCTGGCTGCTGGTGATCTTGGTTCCTCTGTCAATGGCAAGGAACATGGTGGTGTCTCTTGGTCTCTTCTCCTCTGGGTTCCATTTCAGCTTCTTGCTTCCTGTGACTTTCTTTCTCTGTCTGAATTTCATTCTCTTATAAAGGACTCCAGTAATCGGATTAAGAACCATCCTGATTGAGGTGGGACACAGCTTAACTGAAGTAACTTCAGCAAAGGTCCAACTCACAATGGGTCCACATCCACAGTAACGGACCAAATTTAAGAATATGTTTTCCTGGGGTATATGCAGCTGCAAACCACCACCCCAAAAATGCCTCTGTCTATCCATTGCCTTCTCCTCTGTGTGTGTCTAAGGCTCAAAACTTGCTCTACCTTTCTCTTACAGGGATACATGTTACATGCATTTAGGGCACACCTACTGATCAGAGAAAATGTCTCTTTTTAAGATTCTTAACTTAATCACATATTTTGCCATTTAAGGTAACAGCCACTCTTTTGACATATTCAGAAATATAAACAGGGATTAGGAAGTGAATATTTATTTATGGGGTATATTTTAGCCCACCACAATAATCATTGGTTGGAAATTGATATTTCCAAAATTAAACTCCAAATCACATATGTCCCCAAAGGATTCTTCCTTGTTTTCCCAGAGTTTGTTTCTGACAAAGGAGAAATTCTATGTCATTTCTCCACAAGTTTCACCCTAATCTATGTATTAACCTAGAGATTGGATAATAATAGCTTTTTAATACATAAATTCAAACCAATTCAAATCCACATATCAGGTTTGTAGTAGAGACTTTTAGAGTCTCCTCATAGTATAAGTTATGGGCCAAAAACACCACGAACATTTTGATAGCAGATGACCCATTCATATATCTATAGGGAAAGATTTTGGAAGTGGCCTCACAAGACACCTCTTTAGGTGGAAGACTATCTATGCAATAAAATAAATTCCATCTTATTTTTTACTTATATTCAAAATACATTTGGTTGATGTTCAGACTTTTTGTGGTGACATTGCTATATAAAACAGAACACTGCATTTTAAGTTACACTGGCTGTGAATATTGAGATGCCTATAAACAACTCTGTATATAGCATTCTTTAAAAATGCACAAAAGTATGCTAATTACACTAAATAAATAGCACTGATGGCAACAATGTATAAATGCAGGAGATGTTACGAGAATAATTTTTTTAAAAAAGCATAGAATCCTGTAACTGAACCCTGCTGTTTCCTTGCATAGCAGCACATATGGCCCGCCGTCTAAAAGCACCACAACATAAGGCAGCATTACATGCCCTAGAGCATTCTTAACAAATAAATTATAATAGTGTGGCATGGAAGGTATGGAAAGAAATCTTTCCTTTTATGTATGACCCAGAGAAAAGTATAGTGAAATGGCAAAAAAAAAAAAACAAAAAAAAAAAAAACTAGGTAATTTTAAAGAAAAGCATATAGGATGTTGCATAAAACCAAAGGGAAAATACAAAACAAATGACATACTTCATCAGAGATATTTATATTTTACTCTTTTGAGGATAAGAATTTCTTGGCACAAAACTTTATTACAACAGAGAACAAAGACAAGGTTTTGGCTGATGCTAAAAATGTACAACCTATCTGAACATGTTGATAACTAAAATGCTTTCTTAATTAAAAAACTAAAAGTTAGGCTTTATGATATTAAAATGTCATATTTAACAATAAATATGTACTAGCATACAACATAGGAGCAAAATCAGATCTGTCACATAGGAAGCTTTCAGCTGATTTATTTAACAAGCGATAGATCTGTATTGTTAAATTATGTTAATGCTTTAATATTATGCCATGTTATGTATAATTTAGAACTTTCATGGCAAAAATGAATTAATGTAGACCCACTGATTTGATCGCTTCCAAGCTACGAAATCTTAAAATATTGCAGTTTATTTTTATTTAATTTATTATTTTATTTACCAAACCAGCTTATGCAAGATAAAATTACCCAGTGAATATCTTTCAGAAGACCTATGAGAACAAAAGGGGGCTTTAGCATTATAATTATACCTAGATTAATGGTAACTTCAACATTACCATGATTCATGTTAACAAAAAACAATGCATGATTAAATTATCATAAATAGTTTACTACACTAGATTAAGATATTTCTTCACACTTCTTGCTTTCTTACACAAAATGTGTTTGTGCCCCACACGTACATGTTTGAAGCAGAAATATGTGAGCTTTGTAATAAGAGTTAACAGGTTTAAATCAGAAGTGCCTTTTGGATTTTCAAATTACAATATAGGAGGCATTAAATTTTATGGGGTTTTGCATTTGATGGAATCCCATTTGTCACTAATTCTACATTAATCTTTTATGAGAAGTCAACATTGGGTAATACAGAGATGATTATTGCAAGCTAAAAATGATAACAAAACACTACAACATTAATTCACTTCATTGTAAATTATAAGCTTAGTTTCTAATAGAATTAACTGAAGACCAAAGAAAATAACATGATTTATTATCTAATGCTGCAAATCTATACAAAGAATAATAAGAAGAAATGTACTTCATTACAATCATGAATTTGAATGTTGTTCATAATCACTAAATCCTTGATCTTGTTATAGTCATGCAAAGTGGATGAGGAAATAGAATACAGGTTCCTAAATAAGTGGAAAAATAAGAAGATAAATCAAAAGATTATTCAAAATTATTCAGCGAAATAATAGAATAACAGTCCAAATATAGGCATAAACTTTGGATAACAATGTTGGAATGTCAGAAAAGTGCTTATGTGCCATAAGCTAATGGCTAAACATATATCCTTAGCTCATTAGGGACAACCATTATGTCCATGAAACAAAATTTCAGCTTTATAATCATTTTCAGAAATTATTCAAGCTTTATTAGCACATCTATCAATGCCAAAATGAACCTGTTTTAGAGGCTGACCTCTCAGGAGGCCTCATGATTTCTGTCAATAGTAATAATAAATCAATATTGTATATTTATGTGTTGTTTTAACTTGTCAATGCAGCTTTATCAAATATTTTCACCATAGTTCATCATAGTTCATGATAAATAATGTCAATTTAGACTTGACATTAATCACGTTAATTTTGAGTAAAACAAGGTTTAGAAAGTTATGAAAAATCTTATATTTACTGAGAAGTTGCTTGTGCCGGGAGCTATGCTAAATATCACATATATGTGACATCATTTAAATATTTCCTTAGGGTCTGTGAGGTGTAGATATGATTGTCTCTATTTTAGAGATAAGGAAAATGAATCAAGAAGAGTCTAGTTTAAGTTACTCAAAGTGACAGAGCTAGAGATGTGATTACTATCCAGATATGCCTGACTGCAAATCCAATTCTCTTTCCCCTACAATAGTGTCTTTGCAAACTGGACACATAGTTGGAAGGCTTCCCTAAGGCCCCAGGAGTCACTTCTAGGCTCTGGGTGTGGCTGAGACGATGAGACCCTTGACCTGCGGTGTCCTCAAGAGATCCTTCACTTTCACCTGTTTTACCTACAGCAAAATGAAACCACATTTTACAAAAAGGAGTAAAGGTATAAAAATGGTGTTTCAGTTTGCTAATGCTGCTGTTACGCAAAAATAAAAGAAATGGATTGGCTTTTATTAAAGGGGTTTATTTAGCTACAAATTTATAGTTCTATGGCCATAAAAGTGTCCAAACCCAGGCATCAACAAAAGGATACTCTTCTGTTTGCTAACACTGCGATAACGCAAAATACCAGAAATGGATTGGCTTTTATAAAGGAGTTTCATTTGGTTACAAAGTTACAGTCCTAAGTCCATAAAAGTTTCCAAACTAAGGCATCAACCATAGGGTACCTTCACTGAAGGATGGCTGTTGGCGTCTGGAAAACCTCTGTTAGCTGGAAAGGTACATGGCTGACACCTGCTAATCGCAGGTTGTGTTCCAGCTCCTCTCTCAGCTCCTGTGTGTTCTTGGTTCTTTCTTCCAGGATGTTTCTCTCTAAGTGCCTGGGAGTCCTGTCTTAGCATATACTGGAGCAAACTCTGTACTTCATCTTTTAGCTTAGCATCTCCTGACATCCTTCTGTCCACATCTCCAAACATCTTTAAGCATCAGCACCAGCCAGCTAGCATCTGGACCTGTGCCAGCTTTTTTTTTTTTTTTTTTTTTTTTGGACTCCAGTAAACAAATCAAGACCCATGCTGAATGGCTGGGGCCATACCTTCATGGAAATAATTTAATCAAAGGTATCACCCTAATCAACAGACTAATCAGTCTGTCCCCACAAGACTGCATTAAAGAATATGGCTTTTCTGGAGGACGAAATATATCCAAACTGGCACAAATGGTTTAAAAAATCTGTCCTAAAAATGATTCCTACTTGGTTAATGACTTGTACAAGACAGTATGTGAGAAAGTGAGAATGAGAACTCATTCACTGTGCTTTACCACCATATTGGTGTCAAATTAAAAAAAAAAAAATGAATAGAAGTCTTTCTCCAGCCCCCCAATTTGTTACCTTTTATTTTTCTCATTGTTTACACCGTAAAATGATGCCACAATCAAGTAGACTTTTTTCTCAGTATTTGAAATGATATTTTACCTACGGGAAATTCACATTTTGCTAATTTAAAACTTTTTAACTTTTTTCTCAACCCCAGTGGGAGGTAAAACATATATATAAACACCTTCTTCTTTATATGCATAAGGGTAAATTTAAAATTTGTACTTCTACCTTCCCATCCTCATCAGTGCCACTTTCCTTAACCTGACCTCATAGACTGCTTTTCCATATTTCAATGATTTCCATTGTTTCACCAAAGACTTCACAATCCTCTCAAATTTTAAAACAAAGCAGAGAAAAAGAGCAATCTAATAAACAGCAATGCCAAAGTAGTAAGAAGATTGCTTCCTAGCTTTTTCCAGACCTTCATTAATTCATGCCTGGGCCAGAAACTTTTTAATACATATTAATGATGTGTTTCATCAGGACCCTCATGTCTTCTTCTATTATACGTGTGTATAGAAAGTTGCAAATATTAGTTTAATTAGGAGTCTGTTAAATGTTATCTGTACAGACTTAATTTAACTTTGGTAGAAGAGACTGTGGTGTGATAGAAATGCTTGGACCCTAGCTCCATCATTTAATTACAATTTGTTTTATCACTTTAGGCTGTGTTTCCTCATGTGAGAAAACACACAGAAGTCCAAGAATGTCTCTTCTCACCAGAAAAATGCCTCTTACAATGGTTACATATAAAGATGTACTTGACCTCCACAGCTCTTGAGCCATGATACCTGCCACCAAATTCTCCATGTTGAGATAGTTCTAATGAAGATGACTTGTCCCCTGGTGTTTTAGTTTGCTAGGCTGCTGAAGGCAGATACCATGAAATGGGTTGGCTTAATCGTGGGAATTTGTTAGCTTACAATTTTGAGAAAAAATGTTCAAATCAAGGCATCATCAAGGTGATGCTTTCTTCCCAAAGAGCAGCTCCTGGAGATTCCTGTCTCCTTTGTCACATGGCAAGGCACATGGTGGCCTCTGCTGGTCTCTCCCTTCTCTTCCAGGTTTCACTGCTTTCAGCTTCTTGTTTCTGTGGCTTTCTCTCTCTTTGTCTGAATTTCATTCTCTTATAAAGAGGATTACGACCCACCCTGGGCCACACCTTAACTGAAGTAACCTTATCACAAGATCCTACTTACATAGGTTTGCACCTAGGAATGGATTAGTTTTAAGAACATGATTTTCTGGGCTACCTACAGTTCCAAATCATCACGTCTGGTCACTCTCCACTTAAAAAGATTATATGGAGACATTTTTGTAGAATTTGAAGACATAATAACTGTGTTTACATCTGAAATCTAACTTTTATGACCTAAACAGCTTTGAATAAGTCAAACAATCACTTTGTGCTTCAGTTTCCTCACTCAGAACACAGGGATAATTATAATGGCCTACATCTTTAAAGACAGTTTTGACAATAAATTGATGATGTGAGAAAGCAATTTATACAATATAAACTACTATAGAAATATGAGTTATAAAAATACTATATTTAAAATTAGATCAGAATACAAAAATAACAAGAGGCTAGTTTGAAAAGCTCCATGTCTACCTGATACATGAATGCTAGTATTTTGTATAAAAAGCAGGCATATTTTAAATGGATCTTCTGTGTACAAGAATACATCCAAACAAACATGCAAGCATAACAATAAATCCTGCTACACTAAATTGGCTTCTTCTGCAAAATTGCCTATCTCATTTAAAAAGGAGCAAAATGTTGTTTATTAAGTAGTACTTTCTTAAAAGCTGGATGTGAGAAGTTTCTTCTTAGCAATTCAAAAGATGAAATCACTGTGATAAATTATATTGCCAAGTGATTTCAGCTTGCCGTTAGAAATGATCCCTTTAAATGAGTCACTCTAAGGAACATAGCTATTGTGTTGGCATAAGATAGTAAATTGAGAAGCACTGATAATAAGGACCTTATCATCTCAAAGGCTTTTACAAGCACTTCCTAATATTTATTGTGGCTTCCAACATTCTTCCTCCAGGGACATTAATGCCAGTTTTGGTCTTGGGTAAATCATTGAATCTTTTTACTTAGCTTATATGATATGAATGAGAAATGTGTTTTTTAAGTCTAAGGTAAATATAAATGAAAATACACCTGCCTAAGGATCACTATCTGCAAAGTATCACAACCACATTTGGCAAAAGTTCTCCTACATCTTAGATAAGCCATCAACAAATACTGTTAGCTCCACCTTCAAAACATATCCAGAATCTGACCACCTCTAAAATCCTCTCCAGGAACTACCTGGTAAAACCACAACCATCTTTTTCCTTGATGATTGCAATTACCTGCTAATTGGTAGCCTAAACTGCCAGCCTTGCTCCTCCTGTAAGAGCCAAATCTTACCCAATAGCCAGAGTGACGCTTTAAAAATGTAAACCAGATCATATCTCTCCTCTATGCAAATCCCTCATTCACATTAAACGGTAAAGTCTTCTCAGTAACTTACAGAATGTTCAGTATCTGATCTCTGCCCCCCACCTCTCCAACAGAATTTCTTTCTTCCCTTTCACTTTCTCTTTCTCTCTCATCTACTCAAGTCCCCCAGGCCTCAGAACACTACATACTTTTTTGTTACAATGCTTCCCCCCAAATATGCACATGGCTAATGTACTCACTTCTTTAGGTGACTACTGAAATTTCACCTTATTAGAGAGGCCGTCACTGATTTGGCAATCCCACTCTACCCCTACCCCTCACTGCAGATCCTCTTTACTCTGATTTATTTTTCTCCATTGTCCTTAATAGCACCTGATATATCTCTCTCCCTCTCTCTCTCTCTCACTCCTTCTCTCTCTCTTCCCCCACCCCCTCATGTATATGCGTGTGTGTGTGTGTGTGTGTATATATATATATATATGTCTGTCTCCCTACTAGAATTTATACTCCATGAGAGAAGGTTTTTTATTCATACTGTGAAAGGTAATGCCTGACACATAGTCAGTGTTTAATGGTTTAATTAACATTTGTATTATATAATTTGGTGAACTCTACTCACCCAAATCCTCAGAAGCACCCTAAAATTGGGGTAACAGGTCAAACTAGGAGGCACATCTTGAGCCAATAGTACATGTGCAAGAGGGTGATGGTTATAAACAGGAATCAACAGAGATATTTAAGTATATTTCTTTTTTAAGTAGTTTTATTGAGATATATTCACATACCCTCCATCCATCCAATGTGTACAATTAGTGGGTTTTAGTATAATAACAGCGTTGTGTATTCATCACCACAATCAATTTTAGAACATTTTCATTACTCCAAAAAGAAAAACCTCGTTCCCCTTAGCAGTCACTTCTCAATCCCTCTATTCTTCCCCAGCCCTACATAACCACTAATCTAATTTTGTCTCTATAAATTTATTTATATTTACATGTTATATAAGTGCAATCATACAATATGTAGTACTTCGTTTCTTGTTTCTTTCATTTTGCATAATGTTTTTTAAAAAAATATTATTTTTTTTTTAATTAGAGAGATTGTAGGCTTACAGAAAATTTATGTAAAAAATACAACATTCCCATGTACCCCTTACTATTGACACTTTGCATTACCATGGTACCTTTGTTACAATAGCTGAAAGAAGACTGAAATATTACTGTTAACAATAGTCAATAGTTTACATTAGGTGTATTTTTTTCTATATACCACCTTCTTATTAACACCTTGTAATAGTGTCATACATTTGTTATAATTCATGAAAGAACATTCTTATACTTATACCACTAACCACAGTCCATCACCCACAACAGGGTTCACTGTGTTATACAGTCCCATGTTTTATCTTCTAACTTTCCTTCTAGTAAAATATATGACTCCAAATTTCCTGTTTTAACCACATTCACCAAAATAATTCAGTGTGGTTAATTACACTCACAATAATGTGCTACCATTACCACTGAGCATTTTCAAACATTTGCAATCAACATAAATAGAAATTCTGCACAAATTAAGCATCAGCTCCCCTTTCTCTATCCCCATTCCATTCCACCATAAGCTATATTCTAGATTCTGACACTATTGCTTATTATAATTAGTTTATATCAATTAGATCACACTATATTTGTCCTTTTGCATCTGGGTGATTTCACTCAAAATAGTGTCCTCAAGGTTCATCCAAGTTGTCACATGCATCAGGACTTAATTCCTTCTAACAGCCAGATAATATTCCATTGTGTGTGTGTGTGTATGTGTGTGTGTGTGTGTGTGTGTGTGTTTACCACATTTTGTTTATCTATTCATCGATGGACACTTGGGATGCTTCTGTCTTTTGGCAATTGTGAATAATACGGCTTTGAATATCAGTGTCAAAATGTTCATTTGAGTCCTTGCTGTCAGTTCTGGTTATATACATATATACCTAGCAATGGGATTGCTAGATCATATGGCAAATCTGTACTTAACTTCCTGAGGAACTACCAAACCGTCTTCCACAGTGGCTGCACCATTTTACATTACAGCCAGCTGTGAATAAGTGTTCCTATTTCTCCACATCCTCTCCAATACTTACAGTTTTCTGTTTTATTTTTTAATAGTGGCCAATCTAGTAGGTGTGAAATTACACCTCACTGTAGTTTTAATTTCATTTCCCTAATAGCTAGTGATGTTGAGCATCTTTTCATGTGGTTTTTGCCATTTTGTTTCCTCTTTGGAAAAATGCATAATCAAGGCTTTAACCCATTTTGTAATTGGGTTGTTTGTCTTTTTATTGTGTTGCAGGATTTTTATACTTATTTTGGATATTAAACCCTTATCAGATATGTGGTTTCCAAATATTTGCTCCCATTAGGTAGATTGCTTTATCCACTTTCTTGACAAAGTCCTCTGAAGCACAAAAGTTTTTACTTTTGAGGAGGTCCCATTTAGCTATTTTTTCTTTCATTGCTTGTGCTTTGGGGGTAAAGTCTAAGAAAACACTGCCTCTGCCTACTATAAGATCTTGAAGCTGTGTCCAAACATTTAGTACTAGGAGTTTTAAGATCCTTCTTATGTTTAAGTCTTTGGTCCATTTTGAGTTAATTTTTGTATAAGGTGTGTGATGGGGGCCCTCTTTCATTCTTTTACATATGGATATCCAGTTCTCCCAGCACCATTTGTTGAAGAGACTATTCTGTCCCAGTTGAGTGGAATTGGCTAGCTTGTCAACTGTCCATTGGCCATAGATGTGAAGATCTATTCCTGAACATTTAGTTTGATTCCATTGTCCAATAGATCTATGTTTATGCCAGTATCGTGCTGTTTTGACCACTATGGCTTTGTAGTGTGCTTTAAGGTCAGCAAGTGTGAGTCTTCCAACTTTGTTCTTCTTTTTCAAAATATTTATGACTACTTGGTGCCCCTTGCCCTTCTAAATGAATTTGATAATTGGATTTTCCATTTCTGCAAATAGGCCTTTGGAATTTTGATTGGGATTGCATTGAATCTGTAAATCAGTTTACGTAGAATTGACATCTTAATATTTAGTCTTCCAATCCATGAACATGGACTGTCCTTCCATTTACTTGGGTCTTCCTTGATTCCTTTAAGCAATGTTTTATAGTAATCTGTGTAGATTTATTCCTAGATATGTGATTATTTAGTTGCTATTGTGAATGGAACGTTTTTCTTGATTTCTTTTTCCTATTGTTTATTCCTTGTGTATAGAAACACTATCGATTTTGGGGTGGGGTGTTGTTCTTGTACCCCATCACTTTATCACTTTGTTGAATTCATTTATTAGCTCTAGGAGATTTGTCATGGATGTTTTGGGATTTTCTGTATATATATCTTGTCATCTGCAATTAGAGAAAGTTTTACCTCTACTTTTCCAATTTTGATGCCTTTTTTTTTGTTAATACCTAACTGCACTGGCAAGAACTTCCAGTACAATGTTGGATAACAGTGGTTACAGTGGGCATCCTAGTCTTGTTCCTATCTTAGAGGAAAAGTCTTTCACCATTGAGTATGATGTTAGCTGTGGATTTTTCATGTACCCCCTTTATCATGTTGAGGAAGTTTCCTTCTATTCCTGTATTTCAAAATGTTCTTATTAAGAAAGGATGCTGGATTTTGTCAAATGCCTTTTCTACAGATATCAAGATGATCATGTGGTTTTTACCCTCTCGATTTGTTAATATGATGTTTTACATTAATTGATTTTCTTGTATTGAATCACTCTTGCATACTTGGTATAAAAGCCACTTGACCATAGTGTATACTTCTTTTACTGTGCTGTTGGATTCTATTTGCAAGTATTTTTTTGAGGATTTTTGCATCTATATTCATTAGAGAAATTGGTCTGTAATTTTCTTTTTTGCAGTATCTTTGTCTGGCTTTGGTATTGTGTTGGCTTCTAGGAAATTTATTGGAAGAGTTTGACAAGGATTGTTATTAATTATTCTTGGAATGATTGGTAGAATTCACCTGTGTAGCCATCTTGTCCTGGGCTTTTCTTTGTTGAGAGGTTTCTGATGACTGATTCAATGCCTTTACTTATAATTGGTTTGCTGAGTGCTCCTGTTTCTTCTAGATTCAGTGTAGGTTGTTTGTGGTATCTAGAAATTTGTCTATTCCATGTAATTTGTTGACATACAATTGTTCAAAGTATCCTCTTATAAACCTTCTTATTTCTGTTGGGTCAGTAGTTATGTTCCCCCTCTCATTTATAATTTTGTTTATTTGCATCTTCTCTCTCATTTCTTTGTCATTC